>NW_017177240.1:786578-826679 GCF_001652005.2 Ceratina calcarata
GGGTACCCCTTCAGATTTTGCGAAATTTTCGTTTTTTGCCTATAACTCCCAAACGGATGGATCTACGGGAAAATTGCACCAGACCTTTTTTGTAGAGGACGACGAGATCTACAATTTCCATATAAAAACTTTTTGCTAGCGTCAATAGTTAACGAGTAATTTGCAAAAAACGGTTTTTTTGTTTTTCGTCAATAACTCGTAAACTATTAATGCTAGCAAGAACTTTTTATACAGAAATTGTAGATCTCGTCGTCCTCTACAAGAAAGGTCCTATGCAATTTTTCCGTATCTCCAAGAGTTTAGGAGTTATTGAGGAAAAACGAAATTTTTTTCCAAAAGTTCGCTGTTTCGACGGTGGAATGGTCGGATTTTGTCAACATCAATAAAATGCGAAATAATCATATGTAACTCATTAAATATCGAAATTAGAAGGAAAAGAACTTTTATTTGAAGCATTTTTCGCAATTTTGAAAAAAAGAAATGTTCGTCAGCGTCAATACTTAATTGGATGTTTCCTTCTGTACTTTTTAGCACGTAGCTATTTATTATTAGCATTATTCTTCCGACGTCTGATTTCTTTTTAATTATAGGAAATGCGTTTTCCTAAGGTACATAAACTTTTGGGATTAACTGTATAGCCAATACATCCTTAATAGGATTAACGCTGTTTACCGTCGAATGGTTTCCCCGTGAATTCCACGGAAGCTCGTTAAACAGACGAACGTACGTCGAAAGAAAGATAGAGAGGGGCTGCGAGGGGGAAGAATGAAGAGTGTACACGAGAGAAAACGCGGCGAACGTCGACGACGACACCGGCCCGGCGTCGTTGGCGGCATCGTCAGTGCGAAGCGTGTCCTTGCTTTCTAATTGTCGCGTAATTACGGTATGCGCGCAGCCAGGGAGCCTGTTCATCGTCGTCCGTGAGGTGCTCTCCGCGGTTGGTCTATATTTATCCGCTGTTTGAACGTAGCCGGGGAGCCGGCCGACGCAACGCGACTCGACGCGAGGAAAAACCGGCCACCGTGGAAAAACAAGGAAGAACGCTATTGCGTAAGAGCCTGCGTTAACGATTCGCAGACTTTCGGAGCTTACCGCACGCGCTCTTTGTAATTACGACCGGCTGTGCAATTCGAGGATCAAACAAACTTTTTAAAGCACGAATAGTTATAATGAAATCTGCATCTGCAGTTTTCTTACGCATTTATAGAAGATTATATAGAAAGTATATAAATAGATTTCTTATCAAATCTGGTAAAGCTTATTATCGAACTGCCTTATATCATAAAAGAAATGTCTATCTGACATCCGTTTGTCTAACTGATTATAAATGTTTTGTGTTTCAGTCTACTAATAATTTATGGCAGTTGGAGGATGAGATAGAGCAATTCATACGGAAAGTGCCATGAGTTTAGCAGTTTGTTACTAACCACTCCCGATCATAACGTTTATCGACTATTACGGTGGCTCGGTCGAGGATCTATAGCGTTAGACAAGCTTCAAATTACTCGTACCAATAGCGCGGCTAGTTTCTAGATGGTACCTATGCAAACACTTTAATGTCGACTCGTCTTCTGTATTGCCGTGCTAATTGTTATGTCGAGAAATATCAAACAGCTGACCAGTTCCGGTTACGCGCGATACCAGTTTGACACAACATCGTCTATCCAATCGAATACATAACGGAAATATGAATCTTTATTAAGTTACGAGTCAATTGCTACCTGATGAGTGCCAAAATTATGTGCACGAAATGCGCTTAAAAAAAAATCGTATCGATATTTGTAGAATCGCTGTAAATTCGAAATAAACGGTGAGAATCTGTTGGAGTAATGATTTTAAGTATTACACGCACGGTAACAAACTATAATTGTCAAAGTTTGCCAGACGAGAGAAAAGGAACGATCTCTCGAGGAACTTTCGACGTCGAGATGAACGAGGATAAGCGGCGAGAGACGATACGATAGTGAAGTATCGCGACGCGAGTTGCCGGTTAATTAAATGGAAGTTCCGCGGCAGGAACTGAGGCTAAGGAGCCAACATCCAGTTAATCGAGTCCTTGCTATTACGGAGGAAACTTGAAGCACGGGAGGGAAGGGAAAAATCGAAGACGAGTAAAAGGGAAAGCGAGAAAAGCGTTGAGAGAACGAGATCACGAGAGTAAAGAGCAAGGGATGATTAAGCGATGGTATATCGCTGGTTCCACTTCGGTAAATCGCAGACAGAGAGTCAACGTGAAGAGCGAATCGAATGGATCACCTTTGAAAAACTGGAGTGGGTGTGTAACGTCGAGCTGCGGTGAGAGTGGCCGATGACTGGCGGCAGATGATGATAATGTACGTGGGATGCGACTGCGGGGACGACCGCAATGTTTACCGGCTCGGTGTGCAGATTTATATTTGGCTCATAAAATAGATACGCGACCGAATGAATTTTTCTATCCAATTGCGAATTGATTAAATAAGTAAATACTGAAAAAAGCAAATCTAAAATAAACGAATTATCAAATATCCGAATTGAATAATATATTTGATTGCTTCAAGCTTTATATACTTTCTCATTCTGTTCAAATAATGTCCAACGCTCTTTTTATGGTGTAGTAAAAAGTGGGACAGTCGCTGATTCTAATTCGAGCGAGACCTCCTTAAGGAGGAACACTTTCTTAAGAGATCTCGAGATAAAATTAAACGACCACTTTAAATCGGTCGCTTTTATGCGTGTACATACGGAACAAAAGTCCTCGGAGCACGTGCACGCCGTGGGTACTCGATTACGACAGGAGGTACGAGAGCCAGAGATAACAATTCGACTCGTGGCGGCCGCTTTCGCACGGCCCTATTGTCGGAGCAATCCCACGTAACGGTACGCAAATCCGGATGTACATAACGCTACGATTCTTTTATGCGACGCGACACACGCCATTCGTTGCCGTTAGATTACGTTTTCACTGTCACGTTTCGTCAAGTTCCGCTGTTTACCAGGAAAGGAGTTCAGGAATCAGTACCAAGTGTACCGCCTGGATTTCATTATTCATTATAAATCGATAATTTCGGAAGCTGAAATTAATAGATTATTCATTTCACATCCACCTGGAATCTGCGTCTGTTTTTTGCGATATTTGATTAAGACTGTCGTGCAGTTCGTTAAAAAAAACGAACGCAAATATTCGCGGAAATAATAGTCCTTTTCTCTCGGTGATTGAAATCCACGATTTAATCCGTGATGCGCTAAAAATTCCTCGGTACGTTGACATCAATGAACGCTCGAGTACTTCAGTTAATTAATACGCGGTGAAAAAGATTTAATTTAACCCGTGAACAATCATCCCTCCCTGGCTCTCGATCTGCCTTGTCTATACCAAATGAGATTTCGCGTTTCACGGAACGAATGTTCTTTCCGCTGAAATTTATTGTGGCACGCGCAATAAAACAAACAAACTGAGACGAAAAATATCCTCCGCCTGATAAACGAATGTAGCTTGATCTTTTCATGAAAAAAAAAAGCAAGAATTTCGCTCGTACGCAGTGGAAGTGCTCGCAGCGTTAATAGAAACGTCGGAAAAATTATCCTGGGAAGTGTTCACTACCAATCGAGCGTTTAATCCAGCAAAGTGAGCATTCGAACCATTTGCCAGGGTCGTTCGTTTAACGATTTATTGAAACGCTGATTAATGGAAGAAGATGATTAAAGCATTGTTCTATCGGATTCGTATACGTATTAGTTGGTACTTGAGACATGAGACACTTCAAAATAGACGTCGAGCGTTTGGAAATATATTCACGTTTATGCAACTGAGAGGGCGAATTGACCTCGTCCCTCTCTCAACTTTCCTTCTCGGGTGCTTAGGTAATAATACGCGTACAATGCTCGATTCGGCACGCACATTTACTTATCCTGTAACGATTTTAGAAAGTTAACGGGGTCCACGTGCATCCGAGAAAGACCAGATAGGCGATTGTCTGGTAAACACCGGTTTCAAAATATGCATAAGAGGCATCGACGCGTACGTCATAAATGGATAACACGTTACAACCGCGTGGAGTAAAACTACTTGGTTACGCTTATAAAAACTTAAATTTGCATAAGCCCTTCGGTGCGTTCAAAGCCACTTGAGGCCGAGTAATAAAAATGTTCGAGCACCAGCGACGACAGCGTCTGCATTACGTCGCATCGGTTCGTTCATGCGCTACTTACGCTGTGGCCCCGATGCGTTTAATCCTTTCGCTGGCCAGATTTTATTTCACCGTTGTCCCGGTTTCGCGCCGCGCTTCTCGAGTGCCCGATATCAACTTTTTCCAACGGAAAATAGCTCTTGGCCAAGATATACGTCCCACGGAAGAAATGCAGAATTGATTAATTCTATTTTGCAAGCTGTGTACATATCGAGTCGGCAGTATTCCAACCGGCGTCAGCAAAGATCGAGTCGACGCTACCAATGACCACAGCGCAAGAAGTATAAATCGTACTCGGTAAAAATAACGGGCTCAATAAAGCTGTGCTTGAAAACGAATCAGCATTGATTCATAGACTCTACATTTTCTACGAAAATATTTCTTTCACCAATGAGGCAACGTACGAAACGGAGTAAGAGAATCTGGTTCATAAAACTTCGTGTATCCTTGCGTGCAGGGAGGTGAGGATGCGAAAGTAACTACGAAAAACGGACCGGATTTTGACGGTGGCCTGCGGCAGGCCACCTTAAAGGGATTAATAATAGCGGTGAGTGCAGAAGCGCAGCACGCTGCGTGCACATAGAGGCGGCCAATCGAGGATAAGCCGGGTCGGGCACGCAAGCGCTTTGCCATGCGCCAGAACAACGTGCCACATGGCCGCCACCTTGGCAATGCGTTGACCCTAAAGTAGCGCGTTGCACCACACCGCACCACTACGCTGTCTCTCGGAGCGTAACGCGACCGTCTACTGGGCTTACGTGTTAGTTCGGTTTCGAAACCGTTTCTCGCGGTGAATCGCGCGAGCGTGTTTCGACGCGTGCAATCGCACGGGACACGTACTTACGTCGCGGCGAGCGATCGTTCTCGCGGATCGTCGCCAATTCGAACGTTGCTCTTTTTGAAATGCCGCGACACGCGCAAGATCCTCACGGAGACGAGGCCGTGCGCCGAATCGTATTCTAAGATTAGGATAGCCACGCTCGCCGCGCATTTCTACCAAAGGAAATGCACGCGTTTTCCACGCGTCGCTCACCAAAACAAATATACATATTCCTACGACGAATTTGTTTAAAACGTATTTTCCGAGCAAAAATAGAGATATACATAAACTAGGCGATACTTCATAATTTTGTATATCTTCTATCAAATCTGTTTATTCTTGCGATGGTCACTAATGATTAGACTTTGCGCATCTTTAAACGCTTATGGCAAAATAAAAAAAGACAAAAATGTCTAAAGTATCAACAGCAGAATACAAAGAATGATGAAGGATTAAAAGACATTCTTAAATATAATTTTTTAAATTAACGCCCTGCATGTTACTATACGACCAATTCGATATAAACATGAACAAATGAATGAAAACATGTTAACTAACATTTAATTTAACATAAGCTCGATTACATGGCGATAATAAATAAAATGGACAATAAGCAGAATCGTGTTTCGATTTATTCGTTAAATTGTCACCGTTCTAAACGCGCCAATTTATTTGCCCGTGTACGCAAATGAATTTGTCCGTATCGATCCGTAGTTCCGTGAGCGAAACAAGCTTTCAATTGAGACACACATAATCCGCTTAACTAGTTATTTTAAGAATGAAATGGATGTGCACATTCGTCCGTGCAACGATATCGATTAAATGGCCCAAAGATGCATGTGCATAGATGTGGACGCTGCGACGAAGATTATCTTATCGGACACTGCTTCCGTTTTAAACATCCAGCTATAAATCAATTATTTTTCACTTGGATTAACAAATCAGTTTCGTCTTACGATTAGTCGACGTTCATATAAACATAGATTTCTCTCCGAGCGCACTCGGTTGATATCGGTTTTTTAAGTTTAAGAAAATGATCTGTGCATAAGCTTCGACGTTAAGTGAACGTTTAGGCGAAACAAGTAACATTCATCGTTGATATATTTCTTGCTAATCGTAAATGCAAATGGAAATGAGCAGTTCGACGCCGAATGAAGACGACGAGGGAAGAAGCACTACGAATGAGAAACACGAGGCAAGAGGGAGAACGCAGGGAACCACCTGTAACCGCTTATCCGGTGGTACTTATCTCTCGGTGTTTACTGATCAGGGATAAGATTACATGTTCGAGATAACACGCCGGGAACGAACGCATTACCGAAGTATCGCCGCTCGTTTCTGACCGCACGCAGATTCGCATCGTGGACCAAACCGCTTCCATACTTGCGACTAATTTTTATAGGCGAGACCATTCCGTGCAGAGGATGCCAAAGAAGGAAAACGTATTAACGTGACTAATTAATAATTATGGAAGAGAATTCAGTGTGTTCGTTTTTCTGCGAATAATCGAATGAACAAATTGATGAAAAATTCAGTTGGAGTATTCAAACATTTCCGATCGAATTCTTTGTGTAATAAAACTGTTCCAATCAAAACTACCTATAGATAGTTAGTTTCGTCCGGGAGTTATTTTCATCGTTTGATATTATACGAACCGTTGTATAACAAAGTCCACACAAAACTGGAAAATTCCGGTGCATTAAAAAACGTCGATACCCGGGTTTGCTTTTGTGTTCCGCGAAAACAACGGAAGCAACCCGATTGAATAAAGTTACAGCCCATGGGGAAATTAAACTTCGTTTACAACGCGCGTGTTTCATCTTTACCCGGTCGGGTGGGTAGACCGCTCAGGTAGGCACATTTTACTGCCGTTAATTTAACAGTTGGGGCACACAGTAGCCGGCGATGTTGAACAAACGGAATTATACAATGCGCCGATGAAAATGTCGACCTTGAACTGTGCAATATTAAATTCTATTATGCGAAATAATAACTGTGGCGAACGAAAAAGGAAAATTCCATTTAATTCTAAATTATCTATTCTCTTTATCCTTTTCACCGGAGTTAATTATATTTGCCAGGAGTCCGCACGAAATTCGTGGCGATAATGTATTTTCCTCTCGCGGAATCCCACGGTATTACTCTATCAACAAATCACCGGCACGGGTAAAAATTTCGCTTCCCGCGGTGAAACCAGTTCCCGTTGAAATATTAGAGAAACGCGCGCGGTGCGGCACCGAAAGAGGACTCGATATTTTTACGCGAACCAACCGTGAAACGACTAGCCTGTTCCTCGCAGACCTTTCCTATGAGGTCGATAACAAATGAAGTCGTTGCTCTGGCCGCGTCCTTCGCGGCCCACGCAGACTCTCTTTCTCTATCGCTCCGAGCGCAGGCGAACTAACTTTGCACAACGGTGTATCCGCAACAATGACCGGTGTGAATGAGCGTATATCTACTTGCCAGCCTGAACGCAGGTGGGTGGCACGGCCCCTCGTGTAATTACGCGGCGACGCGTGCGATAAAACGCGACAAAATGGTCTTTATCCACCGGCCGCGTCAAGGTATCGCGTTAATTTCTCGCGAAACTGGAAACCGGCAATCGCTTGCGGTTCTACGTGAGAGATACTAACAAAGAAAACAGACGTAATAACTCCTATAGACACGACACTCTCTGATTATATATTTACAAAAAATAGATCGTTG
The DNA here is from genome assembly GCF_001652005.2 of Ceratina calcarata. NCBI lineage: Eukaryota > Metazoa > Arthropoda > Insecta > Hymenoptera > Apidae > Ceratina > Ceratina calcarata. The sequence goes on from NW_017177240.1 coordinate 794,274, forward strand.
TAGCCCTGACGATCTCAGATCTTCTAATCCATGACATTTATTGATCTTGTTTTAAGAAAAAATGTTTCAACTACACGAATGAATTCGTTCGATACGCTTGGCGAAGCGTCTTTGAATAAAACGATCAGCCAATTCATTACTCCAAGTTTTCACTGACTCATCGGCTCCAACATAATGAAGACAGTAATCGTAACGACTATGACCCATTACGTACCACTCGGCTGTCTGATGGTTATCAAATACGCGTGTAATGCTCATTAATCGACGCGGGGATAAATTACAAGGAAAAAAAAAGAGGACACTGGATGAAACTGAACGTCTTGTATCCACATCAGCAATTGTTATCTTTACACTCCGGCGACCCAGCTGGTTCGCGATAACTCGTCGCGATGCTGATCGAGTTCTGTATGCATGACTAGCGCAACCTTGGAACTAATTACCCGCCATCTCGCGAATAGCGAGACGCTCGCGACGGTGACCGTGCAGGTTGGCGATTCATCGCGCGTTGAGAATCGCGGCCCGACGTGCGCAAAGGAAAGAATCGCGACGGATCGATGCTCGAATGCCGAGTCACGAGTACCGAGTAATTAAAATCGGAGAACGGGAATAAAGACAATCTCCGCTTTTCAACTAAGAATCGAGCGATAAAATCGAAACTCGATAGATAATTTAAATATCAAAGCCTGATAAATATTCCCACTTAGTAATCAACAAAGGCCGTCTCAATTATTATAGTAATCGCAAATCATATAACGAATACGACCAATCTTGTATTATTCATTAAAACATCACAAATTTTCATTTATTCGTTCGCGTTCCTGTCACGTTTCATTCGACTGTACGTTTTACGATATGATTAAGACTCGAGAACGGGGGTATACGTTCGCGTGGATATAATCGTCTACTACCGTAGTTGACAACGATAATGGAACGCTGATCAATAACCATCTAATCCTTGGCAGTTGAACCGAACTTGTTATTGCCCTCAATTCCCTGGGTGTTAAAGTTCAGGTGATATCATTATGCGTTCCTGCTGGTTGCGCGAGAATAGCAGCTTTTAAAGGTAGCTTATTGGATATCAAATTGTAGATAAAGTGTGACTCGTATCGTAAAGGGTTAAACGAGCGAGGGAACGTGCTCGGAGCGGCGAATATCTGTTTCGCGATCGTGAACAAATAAACAGAACCAAAGCCCGAAGAACGACGCTAGTAAAGCGATCGATATCTCCTTTACAAGTGCAAACGAGCGGATGAAATCGACGCTCGGCGTTTGCGTTTGGGTCGCGCCAGCGAGCGAGCGAAGCAGCAGAAGCGGGAGGCGCGAGCGCGTAAAATTCCTCGGATTTCGCCCACGAGAATGTTGACCCGCGGAGGGAGCCAGTCCCGGGAAAAGATAACGGGAGAGAAACTCTCCGGGCGAACTCGCCGCGAATCGATTTGCGTAACTTCTCGGCCCCGTCGCGTCCCACCGTGACGACGATTCCGCCGATCTGTCCCCTTTTGTTTATCGTTTAACCAACCGTCTTGTTTCACGCCGCGGCGTTTTCGTTTCGAGATAAGGAAGGACCCCAGCACCGGTTATCGAATAAGAATTCGGTAGAGAACATTGATTTTATTATAAAACTATGGAAAATGAATTTGAATTGATAAAATGCAGAAATGCATTCATTCAATGAACGGTACGTTACGATAAATTCTTAGGAAGGTTCTTTCAGATTACGAAGTGATTTTGAATTCCCTGATTCTAACTGCGTTTCAGACTAGAAAGTTGGCCAAGCGTGAGAAGAGCAAGCGCCTTTCTCTCTCGTATCGGACGGTAGTTTTATCGGTCTGAATTAAATTCCCGGGAACGCGACGCGCTCCTTCCGTCCTTTACGTTCCCGTGCAGTAGCCGGGACTGTAAAAAGGCCGGGTTTAAATTCTTTACGGGGGACGGGATCCGGGAAAATGTTGCCGCAGTAAAACACAACGGTTATAACATCGTTAAATGCGTCGAAACGTTTCCTCGCGTCGTTGCGCTCGCTCTCGCGCAGATACTTAACTATCTTCTATCTACGCTATACAGACTACGCGTCTAAGGTCAAGCGCGATAGCTTAAAGGTAACGAAAGCCTGAAGCGCGTAACGAGAATGAAAATGGTTGAAAATCGCGCTTCTACTCCGTTTGACTTGCTCCTACTTACTTCGGATCTCTGTCACCCGTTCATTTCTCCAATTACCATATTTACGTACTGTATTACGAGAGCACGCTATTTTTAGACCCCGGTAACGGGTTAATTTAAGCGCCTCGAGGAACCTGATGGAACATGCCGCATCCGAGATCGATAACAAAACGAATAAACCAGGTTAGCGCAGAAATACGCGAATGCAATTAGGAAAATAAATAGTTACTCGCTTCCTAGACGGATATGGAATTACGTGTCGTTCCCAGTTAACAATTAAACGCGTGTCAGAAAAAGGGAATACCACTCGTTTAACGGTTTACGCCAGAGCGTACAGAACTGGAGAAACGAGTTTTCGTAACGCGACAAAGCAACGCGAAAAAAGAGAAGGAGAATACGAAAGCATGAAAATGTCGTGTTTGTAAAGCGATTCCAAAATCAACGTAGCATCATTGTTCGCAGAAAGTGAAAAGAAAGAAGATTCTAATACCCGGGAGAGAGAACTCGGTTCCTCGTTACAAGCAGAAATACGCGACGCTCTTTCCCCGCCCTGAAGTCACAGCGAGCGTAATTCTCTCTTTCCAATTTACCCTTTCCTAGGGCGTTGTCTTTATATTCTAAGCAAATTGTTGTACATGCACCAGACACCGCGCGTATCGCTTCACCCTCGAGATGCATTCTACGCCCCTCGTACACAGACTCTGGTCCCTCGAGCGTTGGGTGTTTGCGTCTACCCCAGCTCCGCGAGGAGTTCGGATGTTCCGACGATAACTACCGGAGTATCGACGCAGTAATTGGACTTTCGAGGGAATTCGAAATCGAACCATCTCGTATTCCTCTGTGTAACGAGATTTTTCCGCGTAACGAACTTCGGAAGTGTTCAATTATCTGCTCCCATCGAAATAAAGTTTGCTGAATCCTCGAACCGTTCGACTGAATCAGGCTTGTTCCCTTACCACCCTCCCACGCAACGCCAGATGTAAGAATGCTTTCGCTGAATTATCAGAACTCGGAAGAGCCGTGCATAATGCATGCTACGACGCGGAATAGCGTTTCGCCAATAGCGGAACGGATTCTATCCTTGGAAAAATTACAGCCTCGCGTGTAACGGCATACGGTTAAATTATGAAGCGTAACGCCGCTGCTCCGAAGCGGCGCTGATATTTCCTCGCGACGGATTTTGCCGGCTTCGATACCGGGATAAAACGACGAAAACGGGCGGGAGGCTTTATTTCCGCGCCGACGTCGATACGATAACTTCTCGTTACTCCTTGCTAGACTTCGCAGCTCGAACTTAACGAAAATCGATTGGACAACCGGGAGGAGGCAGTTCTTTCAGGTGCGCGTGGAATTCAACTCCGGAATCGATCGGCTCTTCCGTTTCGCGAAAGCCACCGCGGCTAATGAAATTAAAGAGGAATTCGAGATCCAGACCGATTCTTCTCGCGTTCAGAATTTATCGAATCGATATGCTGACGCCCGGAATGTTTCCGTGCGCTGAGAAATTTACGGTCAGTGAAATTTATTTCAATGCCACTTTTAACTTTCTTTCATTTCCAATGTAATATTATTAATGCGTTCTGCGAGTTTATCTTTATTGAACGATCGATTATAAACGCACAGCACAAACGTATAATATGATAAATATAATTGAATGTTCGATACACAATTCTATTTTAACTAGTAAAACGAAAAGTGGAGCCTAAGGCATGACGAAAAGAAGTTATATAACAATCGGTGGTAAAGAATCACAGTCGGGTAAAGTGCATTCATTTTCAAGATACTGAAGACTCGCTCAATAATTCATTAAGCTCTAAGCTCGCGAGGACGCGGTGTGTTTGCCAGACGGCTCGATACGCGTGTAAGGCCGGACAAAGTAAACGTTACCACGGATTTGATCAACAATCGTGCAACACGTTGCACGCAACTCTGACCTGCATCTCCCGCGATAGACAGACACGCTCCATCGTCAAACTTATCGTACAGAGAATAAAATATTTATCGCGTGAACTAAGAAATTTATCTGAAGCTAAAATTATATTCTACATACATTGGAATGCAAATTGTTTTAATATTCTGTATATCCTCATGTATTAAATACAGCGTTTATAATTTCTGCAATAAATTCGTCAAATCGAAGTCTACAGTAATTTTCCGCTGACCATAGAGATTAAACTAGTGTGACAGAATTAAACGAACGTTTTCTAATACACTGCAATTATCGTCTCCGTGAAGGGATTCTCGGGACGCAAATTTAAAACCGGAGGATTCGAGAAAGAAGCTGGGAGCGTGTAACGGGTAAGAGGGACCGGCAACGAGAAATAAATAACTAGATAAAACGAGGTGGGAGCGAGGTGCGCGCAGGGGGGCAAAGATGAGTAGGAGGGAGGAATACGGTGGAAGTTTATCTCGGTTACGGAGCACGTAGTATATACAAGAGTAAGGAGGCGGAGAAGAACCTTTGCTAAATCGATATTACTATCGCCACCGCCGGCGGCACGATCGTCGTCGTAGTCGTAGCCTCTTTCAGCCCTGAACCAGACCTTCGAAGGATACTGGGTTACCTTCCGTCGATTATCATTAATTTCTTCTGCCCCTCTTCCGAGGCTCGAGATTTTAGCCTCCCATCGAACGCAGCCAGGTGAACTCAGGTAAGTTTACTTATTTACTATTGTTAAACTGTCACTACCAGGCTTAACAGCGATTCACTGAATCGAGTGCACCAGCAAATATATCGTTATTTCAATTTCTATCAACGAGAAGACAAGATTCTACAACGTAGATTCTCAATAAATTAAAATTAACCAAAACTGCTTGCAGCGAATGCGTTAATTACGGCAGCCAACGTTTCCAATGAAAACAGAAATTTGTCAGCGTTTCCGAACTACCGTGCCGCTAAAGGTTCCCCAACTATTATTATTACTGACTTCTCTCGCGAGGGAAGCGTTCCGTCGTGCACCACCGTATTCGTGTCGGATGTTCGAAGGTCTCGGGCAATTTGCCGGCGGCCCGCTAACATTTATACGATCGTTGGATCGTGACGCGGACCCGATAAACCGGGTGCGCGAGAGGGGGGGGGGCGGTTGCAGGTTGGATCAAATTAGAAAAATTGTGATCGGGATGATTTACGAGTCGCGAACGAACGGTCGCCAGAACGAAGGGGGAGAAAGCCGCGCGAGAGGGAACGAAAGGTGGGACTGTGAGTAACAGGGGTGGAAATTTATGGTCCCGCAACAGATGCGTCCCCGAAGGACGATATATCCCTTTCTCTAAGAATATAGTGGGAAGGTGGCGGATATACAACTAGCAAAACGCGAAAAACACATTAACCTCTCGTATTTCTAATTCATCCGCAACGAGTTCCGTGAATGGATCGCCTCGGTTTCCGGCTGAATCGCAACAATTAATGGTAACTTCCGACAAATAAGAATTGATAGAATGCCGTGCACCTTACGACTCGTAAAACGTGTACATATACGAACTGGAATTGGAAGTCGAAATACTTCACTCTCTATGCTTGATACCAGTAGAATTTTATTGAAACTCTCGATGATTTATCATATGATTACGATTTTTTCAATGACGATAATCTCTGGTGTAATGTGCGATGTATATTCCGAGATTTTATGATTCGTGTTCTAGGACTTACGAACAGTAACAGTTCTAAATCGGATTGCACGCGGTTAAATTATTCGCTTTTGGTTTCACAATACGAAACGATTATCGTATTCGTTTATCATAACGGGACGCGATAAAGCCGGTAACAGATGATTACGCGCAGGTTGTGTAATCTCTGTTGGAATAATCGCATAAACAGTAAATCGTTCGCGGAAACGCGAGGTTCCCGAGCTGGGATCGAAACCACGAGAGGTATCTAACTGTCTTCCGCGAACTCGTAAGGAAACTTCAATGGAGCAAACCGCTCGTATCCACGATCCGGATGAAGAAGTCGGGCTACTCGACTGTGTTACCAACAGTTTTACTTTCTCGCTCAAAGCGTTTTGCGCGGATGGAAACTCGAAATCCGAAACTTTTGCTTTTGCACGTCGTTGAAGAGAGTAGAGACGAGTCTCTCACAACCGAAGGAATCGATCCGCGGGCGATACGCCGTGATTATTCTCTGGAAAGCCAAGTTATGAAATCCTTGTGCCGCTCACGGTCGAGCGATCAATTTAAGAAACTTTTCTCTCGGAGAGGGTCTTGAAAAGGCCGGTGGAGGAGAGAGAGCGAAAGGGCGAGGAAAAAAAAAAGAGTAAACATCGGGCCGACTACTCCAGGCCAATTAAGCTCCGGGATTTTTTTCGGAAAGGGCCCGCGAGGAAATTTCGAAGACAGCTTCGTTCCCTTTTCGGAGCGCGTGTGTTTGATCCCGCTGAGGTCTGCACAGCCTGAAGTCGTAAACGTACCACCCCGGGATCCCTTCTCGTAAACGAGAACCATTGTGCTCGGCCTAAGTTCTGCGAACGACACACGCGTGCGTCGACCACGAGATGAGAAGGTGAGAGGTCGATCCGGACGAGTCGAATGCGAAGGAAGGAAAGAGAGAGATAAAGACCGTGGAGAAAACCCTTGGCCCTTTCATCGCGTCTCATCACCGTCCCGATCGGAGCTCTGCATTCTTCCTGCGAACGCTATATCTCTTCCCGGGGCAACAACGTGTTCATGGAAATTCGAAACACTGCCGAGAGGAAGTACCGTTTGCACCCGCGAGAACCGATAGCTTCCAATATTTTCACCGGCCACGTCAACGCTTCGCAAAATAAATAAAGCAGACACAGGTTCAATGAATCGCAGAGGGAAAGAGATGAACACGACGTAATTTGTGTACATCACTGGTTAAAGTTTTAAGCTTTGCGCCGAGTTTGCATAATACAAGCGCTAAAATGCACGATAATTATTATGGCTACTTTAAAAAGGTTCTAGCCTCGTATAAAAGTACTGTACTTAAAACGAGCTAGTAACCTTTCAGCAATCCCATCGTTATTTACTCTATCCAATTTTAGTGAAATAAAAAAATACGTAGAAAAACAGAGTGAAATGACAAAAGTAAAAGATACTGATTGTACGTGTTCACTTGGAATTTCATTGAAGTTAGAAGAGGATTTATATTATTATTATTCGCTGCCGAGTTACTCCGAGACGACTCCGAACGCTTTCTTACTCCGATTCGCTCGGCTCTGAATGGATTCAGAGTTGGAGCAAGAGAAACTGGCTACTAACCCGGCTACCGTGGAGATTGCTTAGCGGAAGCAAAAGAGAAAGTCGATGTTCGTGCACGCTCGCCGCGCCAGACGTCCACGGACGTAAACGCATTTATAATTGTATGCGGCGCGCCGCGACTGTATGCATTAGCGCATGCCAACTAAACTCGAACTAACTCGAGCCCCGGTGACAAGTGCCCTCGTGAACGGCAACGCGGGGGACCAGTTATTACTGTCACAGACACGCGCGCCCCGCCCTTCCTGCTCCTATCCGAGCAGCCCCGCTGCAACAACCCTCTTCTCTCCCGTTCCTATAAAGATCCTTACCGGAGTACGGGATCAACGGGACACGCCGACGTTTCATCCGAGTAATCGTTTCTTCTCGTGCCAGCTGCTTAAGCATTTTTGCATTCGTCGGGCACACGTCTCTTTTAAACTGTGAGAGCATCGCAGCTGTTAATAAGACTTCAACATGAACCACCAAAGACTAATTGAAAGATCATTTGGACTTAACAAAAGATTCCAAACATAATATCCCAGATTTTCATTTGTTTAGCGGTACTACTATAGTACTTTTTTTTAAGTTTTACGATTTATCCTAAAACTGATGGACGACTTTTTTTACAAAGAAGGAAGCAGCGTGTGATAAGATTTATAAGACTAAGTATCTTTATGCGTATCAGAGTACCAGCGGGGCGTAAAGCGTAATTATGAATGTCGGAACGGTAGATGCGTATCAGTAATAAAATTTGAAGCGATTTACTCGACTCCGGAGGCGTCCTTGAAAGCAGGACGACGTGAAAGGAGCGTACTGAAACTAACGGTGAAATTACGATCCTCCGTGAGACACCACCAACCGGGAACAATCGAAAATTACCGCGTGTTATGGATTGTTCCATCCTGGGGACGCTTTGCACGGGAATAAACGCGAACGGAAACAATGAGACAACGCGTGCGACAACGTCTGGCTCGTGTACCATTCACCTGGAATACACGTACCACATATGTACGCCCAGGCCCAGGCTCAAGCACGGCAGTCTGATCGAGCAGAATGAAAAGACTGCTCGGGCACGAAACAGCGAGATTGGACAAGGGGAAAAAATGATTTCGCTTAACCATCTCACGGAAACCTCGACACCGTTCAATGCTCGAGTCCTATGGGGAGACAGGCAAATTTTTATGGAGAACAAAACATTTGTGACATCGACTTTAAAAATGAATTAATAAACGAAGCTCTTTCATGTGTAGATTAAAGACTGCAGAATAAAATATACTTTTTTATATTTCAAGCCCAGTTTTTCTATACATAAATTAATCCACAGCATACGGTAATCACGTTCGTAGAGAGATTTTAATTAAAGACTGGATTTGTTTGTACGTCTATCCGAGAGAATTTGTACCGAACGTCAAGCGAACGGGCTGAAAGCGCATTAATCAACGAGGCTCGCGTTCGGAATCTCCGTCCGCGTTAATTACACGAAGAATGAATCGACGAGCGGTGCCGGTAACTACCGGACGCGCCGCCACCGATAGAATCGTACATATGTAAATAGAGCGGAAACGTATATTCTCTTTGGTCGCAGCGCGACGGCGACTCGCACGTGCAGACACGCGTCGATCAACGCTGGAGCGATCGCGTTTTTCTAATTAAGGCAATTTTCGCGATTGTCACGAGAGCCGACGGCGACGCATGCGACCTCGAGCTACTGTTCGCTGATTCTGGCGACGATTTACGACCGGAGGAACTCGTCGCCTGCCGAGAGAAAGAACGGAATAACGTAATCAGATGTTTTCGCGGAACTCGCTACGCAGCCGGTTGGAAAACACTCCGTCGCGTAACGCGACTAATTATTGCAAAACGAACGCGACATTGATGGATCGTCATTCGGTTCGAAATAAAATGATGAATATTATTCCGATGATTGGATACGCACGTGTAAAAGATAATACGTTTTAACATGTATTCATATTCATAATACGCTGAGCAATTCTAGAACTAATATTGCAAATACATAGATCTATTTCAAAATACAATTTGCATTCTAATTAGAGTACGGAATAATTCTCTTCCACTTATCCGAACGAGATGGGCTACGAACTGAACAGTTTTAATCGAATACGACGTTCTAAAAGCGTGCGAGTACGCGTTACGTAATTATACCTTATCTCTTCCTCTTGCCGGAAAAGTTAAGAATTCAACCGTTTCATCTGCAACAACCTAATAGAAGCGCGCGTTATTCCGTCCATTCGCAGTGCGAGTTCGCGCCAGACAAAATACCCAAACGACCCTCAATTAAAGTTTCAGTCTCCGGCCGCGCGGGGTGGACGCGGGGTGGCAAGAGGGGGGGGGGGAACGACAGAGGCGAACGATGCAGCGGTGCACGGCATGCAAAAACGAGGGAAACACCGACGTAGCGCGGCACAGAACGAGTCTGTATTTTACGCACGAGAATGCACACGGGAGGGTTGGCGTACATCCATTTGTGCGTGTTTTACGAGGCGCGCTGTAAGGTGTGCGAGAGATCCTCGTTCCCACCGACCCGGCTATCGATCACGCGATACTTCCAGAGACATCGTCGGCCCTTTTATCGAAAATTCGAAACGACCTTCCTAGTAAACTTTCCCTACAGCTAGCGGGGGCTGAAACTTTATCCGCGAATCCCGCGTTTCATCGTATGCAAATTTTAAAGTTTACGATCATCCTTTATACCGCCTGTGCGCACATCGTACGTACTTTAATTATGCCCGATTTTATCAGGGACAGTCGCGTTCCATCGTTCAACACGCGATAACAAATTCTTATATCGATAAATAGCATTCACCGGAGTGTTTCTTCATTTCATCTACTACTGGAAAAAGGTTACTCATTAACTATAATAACATGTAATAAAAGAACAAATGTAAATGTACGAAACCTTGACGTACAAAATACACATGCGATAACGTAAAAACAACAGTATAATGCAATAACATATGAAAATACTGTTCTTCTGTTTTAATTATTTTAAATGCTTTCATCCCAGCGCATAATGCACAGATCAAAAGCTTTTAGCCAGGGGTAGGAAAATTCGAAAAATGTGCACAGGACGCACGGTACAAAGCATTTATTTATCGAGAACACTCCCGGGATTCCGAAAGCCGTAAAGAGAGCAGCGGAACGCAGAAATTTACAAGAAAACGAAGACGGAAAGCGGTGGTAGCAGTCGGTAGACACACACCGTTACGCCGTTAGTCGTCCTACTTACGGGCAAGGGGCCTGATTCGCGCTCGTCAACGGAATCAAGCCACCGGTAAATTTCATTATCTCGAAACCGCGAGAATTGAAACGACTTTCACCCAACCGTTAGCAATTTGCGTCTCGTCTCCTCCTACTCGAGATTTCTTCGATACGTACCACCGTCTTCCTTTCACGAGAACCAGTCACGATACCGAGAACCGTATCAAGTTCAATGAGCATTGAAAGTGTTCTCGAAGAATTAGATCTCGTAAAACAGGTATTGAAATCTTGAAAAAAAAATGTACATGATCTCTTATATCCTAATTTCACTTTTCCGACCGATCGATGAAAATGTTTTCCCAACGAGCTTTTCACGAAATTGGCTGTGCCCGGTGAGAGCGAGGCACGCATTCCACGGTCCCGATTTTCGAGGACGCGAGGCTCGATGCGCAGGAATTCGTGGAGGCTCGTGGATACACCGCTGAGACAAACCGGCCCACCCATCGAGATCGAAATATCCTTTTCCCTCTAGATATATGACGTTTACATCGTCACTCTTGGCACGCGGTTTCCTCTACCTCCGTTCCCCTCCCTGATACTCGGCAAGACTCTGATATAAAACGGGTTTCGCTCCCGTCCAACTACGAACCGTAGCCGCGTTCTCTCTGCCTCGTCTTTCTCCCGATCAACCGGCGCCAAGGATAATTGAATTTTTAGTTCTCCGAAGAAAAAAGAAGTATAGAATCAGTTTAACTAGTAAGGTGTAATGAGCGTTGCTCGGAAGGAGATAATTGGTATATACTACACTCCGGTTGAAATAATTAGACTCTACTTTACGCTCGGAAGTTTGAATCGGCGGAAAGACTTCGCAAGTCGGAACTCCGAAGTTTAAGGGATAACTGACGCTTTATTTCATCCCCCGAAGCGCTTACAGCGTTCGCCGGAATAATTGAATCGGGGAGAGAGATTCGACACAAAAATGAACTTTAATGGAATTCAATCGGATTTCGCTAAGTAAACACCACGCTCTCTTTCGCTCCGTTTTACCTGTACAGATTATCGCCAACGGTCCGACCATGGAATCGAGTGTATCGCTGCGGGCACACGCGATAAGAACATTTGTATTTCCCCTCGTACCCGTTAGCTTGTATACCTTGCTCTTGAAAATTATACCGAAGTTGATTTTCAGCCAAGCTTTATTCTATTAACCAGAATATCGTGCGGTATTTCTGTTTAGAACAACAAAAGGTGGAGAAAATAAACAAATTCGAAGAATACTTATTTTCCATTGAAATTATCAGTTGACAATTATTTCAATTCTTTCATCCAAAGTACAACTGAAATTATTCACGACTTATTGTATGATTTATTGGGTGACTAGACATGATTTATTTAATGATATGCATTGCATATGCAAAAATGTTAAACTAACACCGTCGTAAAAATAGACCGAGGGAGACGCGAAGCACGCGATCCAATCGCGAAGCAGCGATGAATCGTGACAGAGCTCAGTATATGTATGCATATAGCCCGTGCCCGAGTTTTTCTTTGAATCAGTCGACTACCGAGTAAACGCTAAAAGGGAACACGTTCCCTATTCGTGAGCTGTTTGCAGATAGTTGGTGAACTTGGACGAATACGAACGAGATTTTAGAGAAACGTATGCGATCTTGCTCATTACGCTAATTTTTAGGATACAGTTCATCTTCATCGATAATTGACGAAGTAAAACTCAGACTTTAAAAGACCTCAAATTACATATCAATAAAATGCATTTACCTACAAAAAACTGAGTCGATATCGAAAGCGAAGTGAATGTAAAATATCCTTCTAACGGAAATTCCTACCTACAATTAATTTTGTAAATCCACATTAAAATTGAAGCCGCAGTTTATCGATGAGAAACTCAGACGAACACGTTTCAATAATGGATTCCAATGACTCACGGTACTTTGTTAGTGTAATAACCGAGTGAAAAAAAAGTACACGAGTGTAACGCGTTGTAATAAGGGTTTCCATAAATTCAGCGTGCGTACTTCAAATTTTACCCCTTTCATCGGTTTCGCTTCAGCGGCCCGCGCATCCTCGACTCGCCACGCGTTTTTTATCGTTCCGTTCGATCGTTTCCACCCTCTCGCCCACGATATTCATTTATTTAGTCCTTTTCTCTCCGACCGATTCTCCCGTGTTTCGGATTACCTTTTACACCGCACTTTTATTTATTGAAGCGACACGTCGGCCGGAAAATATCGATCGCGATACGCGTGCAACGTGTTTCAACAAAGAAACGCACTGTGAAACGAAATAGGAGAAGCGAGGGGAAAACGAGGGATACAGGTGGAGAATAAGAGAGACAACGTGACAACTTATAAAGTCATTGGCATGATGAACGCATTACATTCGTTCCTAGTCAGCGACGTGTCAGTCGTCGTAATAATTCCCAAAGGGAGGCACGAAGCTGAAAGAAAAGGCAGACGGTCCTTCAGCACGGAGGAATTTAAAGAGGACCAGCCGGAGACGAGAAGGGACGAGACGGGCCAGAGAGGAGCCGTATTTGCATTTACATTGCCGCGCTCAAATCGTCGAAAAGGAGAGCGTGGAATAAAGGAAGCAAGCAGGTACCGGGGAAAGAACTTTATCACGCCGTGAAATCGATTTTTCCGTACGCGTTCTTGTTCTCCTGCGAATACGCGGAAAAACAAAACTAGATACCGTTCTTTTTGTGGCTTCTCAATTTACTAGCAGTCGACCCGTTGACTTTCAAGTGATAATGCATTAATTCGAACGTAGCACAGATCTTATTTCAACGAAACTAGTTCCGTGTTTCACAATAGAAAAGAAAAAGAAAATAAGTTTAATCCTTTCAAGTACATCGACGCCTCGAGAACGAAGCCATATACACACCGTGACTGTCTTTAAAACACGAGCCCGAGACACTTGTTGTGGCAAGGTGAAGCGGCAAAAAACTAGACGACGAGGGAACGAAAAAAGGAAGGGTACGAAGAAAGACTGAAACCAAGTTCTACTAGACGAGGAGACGGACGCGTTTAGAAGGCAACAAAACTGGGGAGAACCCTCGCCACTGTAACTCCTGCCATTATTGCGGAGAAGCTGTCGCACGAACGAAGACGAAATACGAGGAAACCGAAAGGTCGCTGTGTACGAGAGAACGGCTACGGATCTGGCTCAGACAGAGAAAGGAGAGCTCCAGGCAAGTTACGAGGGTAGATACGAGGGAGCGAGATTCCAGGGGGCTGGTATGCAACCAACGGACCAGCGAAATTAAAAGCGAAAGCAAAAATTGAAACGCGTCTTTCTCCTTTTTCGTTTCTACAATATCATTTTCTATTTCAACCTCTCTGAATGTTCGTGAATTATTCAAAGTTTAGGGACGCGGTTAAGCGAGTAAATCGTTTAATTGGTCGCGGCGTAACCCAGAAGAGAAAATTGAATTCGTCCGACTTTTTAGTAGGCGAAACTTAGGTACCTTTTGGCGTTTGTGGTGACAGTTGCTTGTGCAACGTCCCGAGGCTGAGTTAAGCGAGATCTCGGCTATAAAACAACGATTCATTCAAAAAGAAAGAGTTCCGAGTTTTTCTCTTCCTTTCATTCGTTCCCATTCCTTTTTTTCTACAAGTACCGCGACCTACGCTATATTTTCTAATGCGATGCTCAATACATTTTAATCAGTGCTGAAATATTGAAATGTATACGGTCGTAATTATAGTCGTAGGAAATAAGGCGGCCGGTTTCAAAGCGTATGTCACAGCACCTGGAGCGATCGATTGTCGACTCTTGATCCCATTATCGCGCGACAGTACGATTTCGTGCACGTCCGTATCTCATTAACCGGGAAAGAACGATAAAGTTAGATAACGTTTAATCAGCGGTCAGCGGAACGTTTAAGTAAACGACTTAACAAGGTCCTTCTTTCTCCCACTCTGGACACGCCAACCGAGATTAGCTTCGGATTTTAGCTTCCTACCGAGTCGTGGCGAAACACAACGGCCGATACGATCAAGTTCGCCAGACACGCGGTACGAATCAGTGATAACTCCGTTATCGGGCCGTCCTCGTTTTAATGCCTGTCCCCTTTCCGATTCCTAAGCGAAACGTTAATGAGCGAATTCACGCTCGATTATTAAACTTTGTTTCCGGGACGGTTTGCACGAATAAACAGAGAGAAGCTCCCGGCGCCTCGACGAGGCTAATTAATACCGAGCCGAGGCGAGAATATTTAGAAGACATTCGAGGAACACGAATTTCGGGTACGTATGCACGTAGTCGAATCGCATGCATACGTTGCTTGCCAAGACAGAAATTATTACTTTCGCGAATTTGCACGCGACCTGTGTTCCAACGACGTTCCTAAACAGCGCCGGTGTATCCCATTAGCGGGGAATATCGAGCCGTGCTGATAAATTTTCCGGATTATTAGATACACTCCGAAGCAAGATAACTTTTCCCATTTCGTACTACATTTACCTTGTAAAACAACTGAATCATAATCAAAGACGATCTTCTGATATCTGATAACCATAATCTCACTCGAATTCCGCAAAAGCTAATCGTTGTGTCCCAACCAGCTCTCTAATTTCCGTGAGAACTATACGTGATTCATCGAGATTAGAAACGCGCTAACCGGAATAATAGAAAACTTACTAATAGAGCGAATAACAGTTCGTTAAGCCAATTGCACGACGAATAGAAAAGAACGGAGGGCGATGGAGGTGGACTGGGGGAAGCGAAAAGGGAAGCTGGTGGACGGACGGTGAAAAGCGGGCAAAAAGAGAGACACGCCGACTCAAAGGACTCGATCGTGTGGCAAGGACTGCTCGTTAAACTGGAAAACAAACTACAGAGGACTGGCCAGGACGAAGCTCGTGCACGGAGAAAAGCCGAAACGATATCGTGCCGCGCGTGATTTTCCTTTTGTCTTTTTTTCTGCACCATGCGAGCTTCGGATCGCGATACGGTATCGATGCATCGCGCTTTGTATTACCTTACAAAGTGATTTCAATTAGGACGCCGATTTCCGAGATACATATCATTAAATGGAAAATGTTCCTCCGTCCCTTTCCTCACGCTAAGCAATTACACATAACGATACGTAACGTAATGAGTATAATCAATATTAGGAGCAGTACGGTATCAATTAAAATAGCGATTTTCAAGATACATATGATTAAACGAAAATGTTCCTTCGCTTCACCCTTTTCGCACGCTAAGCAATTACGCGCCAGATATAAAAACGTAATCAACGGGATTAGTATGAAAAGCGTTGGAACGAACATAAAACTGGTTGTGACTTCTGGCTGTGTAAATAAACTGATCGGTTAGCGCGATTATTAGGATTCAAAGAAAGATTTCACGGGCACCAAGTCGCTGAGATACCGCTTAATTCCAACAAATCGTTCCCCGACGGAGCTGCGAGTGTGAATATGGACGAGGAAACGAAAAGGGAGAGCACGGGGCCGACGGTAAGATGGGCTGAGATAGCGCGGAACAGAGAATGGAATGGGCACCGACTCCACGGAGGAATAACCTTATTTACCGAAGGACCCGCGATTATCCTCTCCCTCTTCCTCCCTCTCGAGGCGCATCTCTTATCCTACCACCGGCCGGCTCTCTTTTACTCCCTTAAGCGCGGTGATAAATTGCGGTAGCATTGCAGACGTATAAACAAATCTCGACGCTTTTCTCTATCTCCGCGTCGGCCACATTTTTATCTCCCCCAGGCAACGTCTCCGCTTTCCCAAATTTGTGACTCGAAATCGAAACCGATTCATCTCGCGTGCCCAATTCGTGTCAGTCGTTATGGTTATGCATCGATCGATGCCCTCGCGGCACGAGGGGAAAGTTTTTTGTCCGGGACGCATCGGTCAGACTTTCACGCGTCGGATCGTCCGTGTCGAGCCGAGAAGCGAAGACTGGATAATTGGAGGAAACGAAAATATGTTAATAATTAAAAGGTCCTCTTTACAGAAGGTTGAAAGCCGGGGTAAATATCAGAGATCGATTATATCCTGGATTGAAAATAGCGTCGTATCTATTTTTATCGGAATAACAATGCCAGAAGAAATCGATAATGCGAATAAGTAATCTGAGGAAATGAAGCGACACGAGGAACAGCGTTTTTTTTTTTTAAATCATGCGGAATTATGTAAAATTAATCGAAGACTTAACGAGCATTCACACTCGTCGACAAAATCATAAATTGAAATTACTTTCGTCGAGTATAATTTTCCGCGAATACCGCGGGCTGGAAACTCGTCAGTTTTTCCGGAGGTTGGACCGCTCCGCTGGGAAGGTTTTCCACGGTCGACGAATCCTTTATTGCGACGGTTTGTCCTGCCATACCGCGTTCCCTACCCGACCGCCGACCCTTCTCTCTGCCGCCCTCGGAATCGCCCGACAAGCAGGATTATAGCGCCGGAAATATCAATGGTCTCTCTTTTATCCTTTGCCCGGAGTACCTGCCCGCTTTATTTTTGTTCTTTTTCTCCCCAGACTACGACCAATAGAATTATGCTCGTTGCCAAGCCCCCAATCCTATCGCTTAATATTATAAAATGACGAACCACTACCTCCGTGGTAGTGCGCGTTTAATTCCTCTGAATTTAATGAACGTAACCGAACACTGTCGCAGCCGACCGTTGCTAAACAACGGATGAACTTGATAAAACGGATGTGCTAATGCTTACAAAGGTCGAAATTCCACGAAACGCAGCGGCTGTCGCGTCATTGGCACTTCAGAGACGTTATCTATTTTGAGTCGCTATCTAATCGTTAATTCTAGCGATCCTTAACGCAGTCCGTTTTCAAGTCGATAGATACTCGCAGTTCACGGTAAACGTACTATCTATTACGAACCAACGAGACCTTGTGTTTCGGCAACGTCACGGTTACCTCTCATAGCAAAATAATTTTATACAAACGTACCGTCAATAAACTACGAATACAAATTCATGTACGTCAGACGTTGTTCAACGTCGAGCAAGCCAAAGTCCTCTGATAGCCCCAAGTGAATTAGTACGACGCGCAAGACGATTCGTTTTTCAACTTTAGGTATGTACTTTCACTCGAGAGAACCGGGATGGTTACAAAAACGATTGGCATCCACCCATTGCAATGATTTCTAAATGGTTTTACAATCTGGTTCTGTAGTAAATTTTACTAATGCTATTAAACGGTGGGAGATTCGATGTACGTATATAATCGTGCAACAAATTCGACTTTGGAACAACGATATTTCCTGTATGTTCGTACTCAGCGGGCAAACAGTCTCCCACGACAATATCCTCCTCTTTCATCGAGAGTGACGCAAATACCCTGAAGGATCGCGTTGGAAAGGGACATTGAGTACAGCCCCGTACGTGCGAGTAATACACGTACCGTGCGTGTGTACAGAAAACCGCGCGTATACAGTTCGACGATAAATCTGATAGTTCGATGTCTCCATTTCTCCAACATTCTATTCCTGCGTTCATTTTATTTCACCATTACGGACTATCCTTCGTAACTGATAGCAAGACGCGGAGCTTATATTCCGGCAGCAGCGTTCGAATCGAGAGACGCTGCACCGGTGAAACGTCTGTTACGATGTTCCAGCAAATTTGCATGGATAGCGTTCACGCAAAGGGAGGACCAGCGAACGAGGTATGGGGGGGTGTGGCGGTGGAGAGAAAGCGCGGAGAAAGGGGAGGCGAAACGACGGAGAGAAACGGTTAATGGATTGACACGGTGGATTGCAATTAAGTTAACGACTGAACGCGATTCCTGGATTATTTCTGGTGGCTCGAACGGATTATAAATATCGGAATACGAATTCTGTTAATGCAAACTGACACTGTGCATGTGACGCACTCGCACGATTTAATGTGAACGATGATTTAAACAATGCGAATGCACCCCGTTCGGTCTCAGAACATTTCCAAATCGTCGTCTACCGAAATTCAAAATACTAAACATCAGAGATCATTTTAACTAAAAGATCATACTAAATCATTGAATAAGTCGTAGAATAAATTTATTCATTCATGCTGTTTAAACATTTGTCTATACCGCTCACAATCTGTCCTCTGATTTATGTGAACGGCGATGCATGCTATAATTAATACTAATCTAATTTAACAATTCATTGTTCCAGACGACTAAAAAATACATGTAATCGATACGAAAAGGATGTGATAAATCGATCTCCGATTTGTACCGGGTCGTTCGACGAGAAACGCGAGACGAATCTTTCCAGATTGGATCCGTTCACCCGAGTTCCTGTTTTTTAAGAAATTCCCCGCGAGGCCGCATCGTCGGATCCTAGTTGAGCTTTTCTTGCCCGACTTTCGCGTAATAACCGGAAACGAGAAGCGAGGGCAAAGTGGATCGCATCATAAATCTGCTCTACGCTCAACAATGGAGAACCTTCGTCTCTCTCGTGAGCGCGATCAAAAGAAGTTTCGCAGAACTGGCTACCATTATGATAATCCGTTCGCTATCCCATAAAGGTCGTAAAAAACGTGTCGCGGACTCTGCGTTCCCAGCCTAGACACACTTTTTAGTCGACCCGTGCCCCGTGACGTTATTAATCATTGGTCTGAACCGATGTAAATAAAACAAGTTAATTAACACGTGAAACAAGTACACGTTGTTCAATTTCTAAAACCCGATGATAGAATTTCGTTTCTACGCTCGTATTGTGTAATTCGCATAACGTTGTAGCTCCGCGTCAACGTTTTAACGATTCATTCTCTTCCCGGCGGGTAAAACGCCCGCGTCTCCTTTCCATTCGCACGGAACGGGAAAGTGCATGGGTGAACGTTTGAAATTGTGGGCGTCGGAATCGATAAACGCACCACGATCCACTGCGAGCGGAACATTCGCGTGCGTTTCCTGCATTTTATACACGCGGCGTAAACACCGCGTTTAATCCACGTCGCGTTCATCGAATCGGCAAAAAAAAAGGTTGAGGAGAAAAACGGATCTCCTGAAAACTTTTACTCCTATCTGACACGAGTAAGCAATCGCCCATAAAAAAGAAATTTGACAGACATTAGAGAATCTTCTAATTGGAAAATGAAATTTGATTCTTTCTTCGATTACTCAGTAAAATCTCAGAAATTTTCATTTCCTCTATACTGTTATCTCACTCAATGCGTATCTCATTTATGAACGAACGGACGAACAAACAAGCTCGCATGTTATCCAGTGTTTTCTACATGGGACAAGCGTTAAAATCTGTGATGGTAGAAAGATACCGTTCTCGAACGGTGTATTAACCAGGGAAGCTTCTCGCTACCTGGCCGAACAAGCGAGGGAATAAGTATCTGTGGTCGAAACAGTCTAGGTTGGCTCCGGGCGGATTACCTGGATTCATTTACGCCGAACCGATCGGGTAACCTTCGAGAGCCCGACAGCTACTCAAGGTTAGTGGATACGAGAGAAGAAGAGCCGCTTCAGCGATCTTCTACGAACGCTCCGTGCCGCGGCATGGCACACGACTTGTAACACGTATTATCCAATATATCTACCGTCGCGTCGGCCGCTCCTTCGATTCCACTCTTGATACAAGCAAGGACATCCCGACACTCTTTCCATTGCACTTCGTGAATCATAGTCTCTTTCTCGTCTCTAAGTTATGAGATTATATTATAGATAACGGTTACAAAGGAGGAATATTAGCGGCTTTTGGAAACGGTTGTCGCAATTAAATACGCGGGAGTTAAATTGAAAAAATCCCCTCGGTTACTCGATAAAGTAAATACGAAGGACGTCCGCTTTTCCATTTGCGAATTTATCAAGCATCTGAAATGCGACGCGCGCGCGCTCCGATGCAAAAATTGCTAGGAGAATGAAGATATACGTTCCGGTACGAGCGTATGTACGTACATTCGAAAAAGGATCCTTGGTCGCGTGTTCAGCATTACTCGGGCTAAGCCGACGAGATTTATATCGTAAGCTGCGAGATGTCTTTGTCATAGGAACTCATTCTTACCGCAAGATCAATATATGTAGCTTCGTCTCCCGTACACGTATTATTTTTTTTGCGTTTATCCACACGAGATAAACTCCAAACTTCTGAAAACCAAAGATAAACGATGAGCACATAAAACTCACAAATTCCGATCTCCAACTGGTTGAAAAATTGAAAACTGCCGACGTAACGAGCATCAGTTCTTACAATGATAAAAACTTGAGCGTGATCGAAAATCTGACGATTATTCCCTATTGGTTCCGAGTCGAAACGAGGAGAGTCACCTGAAAAGCCGACAAAGCTCGCGGGATAAAAATCCGGCGTCGAAAGGGAACGTCATTAACGTTTGCCATCTCGGTCACAATTTTTTTTTCTTTGTGGGACTTTACGAGGATACTACGCCGCACAGGGAACCGTTCCATTGTGCCAGCGTATACGTATAATAAAAGATTACAAAGGTCAGCGAACATTCGAGAAACCCGGTTCTCCCTTTGTGAATGAACTAGACGAGAAAGAGGGGGCCGAGGGGGATGGGGTGGTATTTTTCAGACGCCAGAAAAATGTCCTCACAATCTGCGAGCAGGTGCTGAGAATGGAACCTGCCTTTTCAGACGAACGAACCTCAGACGCAATGTCACGAACAGTCCGTGTGCATTCGTATCCATGTTAGAATCGTTCACATCCTGTCGGAACAGAGTTAATACACCGCTATTTCTGTCGAACGTTTCGCAACATACGATCCGAGTCTCCTCTCGTCCGACGACAAGAGGCTCGGCGAAACGAGACTCCAATTATTCCCAGCGGAAAGTGTATTAAGGTTCTCCTACCGCCGAGGAATTAATCACGGGGGTATACGATAAAAATGCAAGGTTAACGTCATTCGTGGCTGTATGCGATAGATAAGAGACGCGCGGCTCGTTTCAATCGCATTCACACATACGCAGACGCAGCGTGACGACTAGAAGCTATCTTTAATGACGTTCGTAATAGGGCCTTTCGCGACCCGTTGTTCGCGCTCCGTTTAAATCATTACATATTTAGCTTTTACGAGTTCAAAAACAACTAAAAACAGATTGAAAAAGCTAAGAAAGAAACAATGAACGCGCGAGCTTGAGAAGAGGGCAATAAATATCGCAGCACGAGCTCCGATGACGCAAGGCAAATTAGGCCATTCGATTCACCGCCGCACGTATAATGCGATGGGTGCTGAAAGCACAGTCTCCTAACGAAGAAACGATATGGTTGATAACTCGGTAATTTCGCGGACTCTGTTACACGCCGTTTTATAGCTCCCGGTCGATCCGTGCACGGAGATTCATGAAAGGAACGAAGAGGATAGACCGCGGGGAACGAATAACGAGGTTACCGGGACGTCCCACAATTAATTTGCTTATAAACGGTTGCGTTCTACGAATAATTATTCAAAGTCGCAGCTTCTGTCTCTACAAAGTGCAACCGTTTAAAGGGTTCAATAACGAATCGACGATATTATAGTAAAATAGAATTGCTCGAGGGAGATGCATCGTGCTTTTAGTCAATCATTCTCGTCTGTGTAGTTATTGAACATAATGTTTCATCCTGATACAGTATATCGCAAATTGAAAAACCATTTCCTTTAGCGGAGTATCGAATCTGAATATACTTTCCCATTACGCTCCTATCATGTACATTCGTATTAAAATTTTTGATTTTAAAAGAACAATTGCAAGTAATTTTTTCTCAAAGCGAAAGTCGAATAATAATGTGTCGCTCCGAGGGAGCCGAAAAGCAATCGATGTCGATTGAAGAGCACACGGTTCATTAAAATACAATTAAAAAGAAAGTATGCACGGTCGATTGTCTGAGCGGTTTAACCGCTTCTAACGTTCGCGCCCCGCGCGTCGTTAAAACTTGCGCTCATCGTGGGCGAGGAAACAAAAACCGCTGAAGTACGACACGGGTTTCTCGGTACGTAAAACAGTTAAAAGTTCCTTTCGCATTTAATTACACATTCTGGAACTGGCGGCTACGAGCGGCACGGTATCGGGGGACCCTTCAATTTCATCTCATTTCTATGCAGACTCTTCAAACATGCGCGCGCGACAGAATCCGATCCTATTCATCGGTACCGTTCGCGCCTTATCTTTTTTGCATGTTTTACGCTTTAATGAAAATTTCCCGTTACCACGAATTTTACGACCGCACTCGATTATACGTTCGGCGAACGTTTCCCCTTAATTGTTCCCACGGATCGAATGTATGCATTACCGAATTTTAATTTCGAACACCGCTCAACCATCGAAACAGGAACCATTCGCCAATATATAATTTCTCGGGAAAATTATATATATTAAGTTTAAGTCGAGCCTGATTAAGTGAAGAAAACAATTAAACGGGTGCATATCCGATCGCAGTAAATGATGGTCAAGCGACTGCATAAGAAAAAACAATTGCGATTGAATTCATAACTGTGTAACGACTTCGAGAGGTCAACTTCCCGATGAGCGTGTCGCGATTCCGACACACTGATGATATTGCACTTGTCGGAAATAATTCTCTGATAAAGAACCGATACAAAACGTAAACAACGAGGAAAAAAAGAATCTGAGACGACTTTTCGAAGTTTCGCTTCCACAGCGGAACATTCTTTTCTCGATAAGATAACATTTCCGCGCGAAGAATTTTAAATAGATCGTCGAACTGGTATCTAGAGAGATTCCGCAGCCACGTTCCATTCGTATTGAACGGGACGATTTTAAAATATCACGTTAAGTGTGAAACGTAGGCAATTGGACAAAGAAAAAAGTCGAACAATAAATAAACCCATTAACAAATGAACCTCTCGATGGATATACATAGTCATCCTTTTATCCACGTATTTATACGCTATGATAATCTCGAGCACGTATCGTCACAGACGATATTTATCGCCTCTAATGCGCCTTTTAAAGTGGCCGTGTGATTGCGTTTCAACGTTCTCTATAAAAGAGCTAATCTCGAGAACAATGAGACGATTTCACTTTGTCATGGTTTCCGAATAGGTCAACATTTTCGCGGGACGATTTAGTTTCGCTCGCAATACGTAAGAAAAAAGAAAGAACGGGGAAAAAAGAAAATACAAGAGCAACAACACAGTCGATCGACGCTGAAGGGGGAGAAATACGAAGTCAACGTTTCCCGGGAAAGAATAAGTACGCTAGCAAAAATCCGGAAGAAAATCTGTTTGTAAACAGTTCAGAATTCGCGCGAGAAAAGTCATCCGAGTGGAATTTATAACGGTGGCCAAATATTCGGGATTTGCGACTGCTGCCAAGAAACCGCATCGAAGCCAATTCAATTCACCTGCAGATCGTAGCTTAATTATTATTATCTGCGACACTGTCTGTATCTCGTAAACGCGATTAAAGACGATGAACAAAAAAGTCGTCGATTTTAACTTCGCTTCGGATACTCAAACGGAGTATTACGACGAAACGAGAACGCGTCCGCGATGTACGAATACGTTGATGACGCAATTATTTGGTCTATAGTTCGAGTTGTGATTACGCACGACAAAAGTCTCGGAATCTGCGAAGTCTGTGCAAAGATGGATGATAGAAAAGTAAATGTAGGCGAGATCGCGGGACAACTCGTAGAAAATAACGAAATGGTTGGCGGATAGCACTCGCGGATAAGGACGTGACGAGACCCGGCCTCGTATCGATCGCAATCAAGAGAGTAACGTTTAAGACAGTATTTTAGTACTTACATAAATTGTGAGCCGCGATGTTGCGCTCCGTCGGCAGGACGCTGGGTAGTGTATAGTATATCCAATAATCCACAGAGAATAGGGTACTGAACACTTATAAAACATTCACTTTTTCCTTTTCGTTGTAAATCACTGATCTGAATCACACTTGAAAACAGTCGCACCACTTGGAGGTTTGAACCTCGACACGAAACACCACAAAACAATTGACTCGATGAAGAGTACTGCTCGACAACGAAGTTGGTTGAATAGCACCGATTTGCAATGTCTGTGCGTAGGTACGTCGTGTGCTGGCTGGTTGATGGGCAAACGTATCCGGTTGAAGGAGACTCCTTACTGGAAAATCACGAACGTTACTCTATCCGATTGCATTCGTAACGTAGTCGGACGGGTACTGACGTGGTCGCGGGACGGGCGCGCGCTTTACTCCGCGAACTTGGTCGAATCGAAACTAAATCTCGTATCGAATCGGAGTAGCTCGGTGCAATCGAAACGAACCGCGACACGACGACGGGAGGCACCGCGAAAATCGAATGTAACACTCCGATTGAGATATCGGTTCGTCGCGCGTAAAAGACGGAAAAGCAATGCAGGGCACAAAATCAACGCAGAGCCACTGGTAACCAGACCGAAAATGACCGATCGGCCGATCCGATGGAACACGAGCACGCACGAGTACGCGACGTACTACACATCGACACAATGATCGAAGATTCCAACCGAGAAACAACCGAGAAGGACAGAAACCGAACACGGATTACATATAGAGCGCACGCGCGCGTATCTAACGCGCTTTCGTTACGTAAAAGAAGTGCGCGTTGGTTGAACGTCAACACAACATCGTCGGGATGGTACACACTTCTCGCGGGCCTGGGTAAAAGGCGTACAGAGAAAGAGGGAACGCGAGGAATAAGTAGTCGGCGGAACCGGGTATATTTTACCGCGGACGCGAAAGGCACCGTGTGCTAACCTACTTCTCCTTCCGTTGACTGAAACTCTTCGCACCAGCAACGACGATGACGACGACAAACGGCGAGACCCACACACGGGGCGGTATGGGTGCACAGTACACGCGGGCTCGTTGTCTCTCCTCCTCTCCTCCCCGCACGCGGTCCCCGAACACGCTTCTTCTTCCTTCGGCTCCGCTGTTTGTGTCACCCGCGACACCGCGAAAACCAGAAAACAAACAACTGCCGTCGAGGACTGGCGTCTTGTTTGTAGGAAACCTCGGCTCTTTTTCACTGGGCGGAACTCGTTGTCGTTGCGGGAGAAAAGGGGGACACAGAGGAAGAACGAGGTACACACATACACAACACGGTGGCGCGCTCGCGCGCGTGCCTACGAGAGGGAATGAGAGAAAGAGAGAAGGAGAAAGAGAGAAAGAGAGAGAGACAGCGCGGCAAAACGACACAATCCGACTACGACGGAGGTCCGACTCGAACTGAGCGCCGAGCGAGCGGCTGATCGAGGCCGACGTCGGCCGACTCGGCCGAACCGAGGCGCTCGCCGATAGCGCGCTCCTTCCCTACCTCTCTTACTCCCGTCATTCCCTTCTCTATCCTTCCCTCCTATACCTTTCATCCCTCTCGCCCCCGTTCACCGCCTCTCGCCACGGCTTCACAGCCGCCCGCCACCCTCTTGCCTCTTGCTCTTCCCTCTCTCGAACTCACGGCCCGCCGCCGCCGTCGCGCCGTCCTCACCGACGCGCTCTCCTCTCTTCTCGTCTTCTCTCCTCTCCTCTCCATATAGTCCACGCGTTGCTCGGTCTCGCGCGTTCCCGCTCTTTCCCCTCTCAAACAAGCTCGCCGTCCTCAGTCCTCACCGTGCCTCGTCGCTCCCTCCCGATCTCGTCCCACCAAACTTTCCGACACACCGGTATATGTATAACTTATCGGAATTTACTCGTTACTCCGAATTCGTGAAAGACCGCGTGCACCGCGGTAATATCGCGCGCAAGAATAGTCGATAAACGCGAACGAGGGATTTCGGAAGAAACGCAAGAATAGCATCCCGTCGCCTCTTACAGATTTAAGCAACGTTCTCCGTTCTCGGAAATCATCTATCGGATGATGATTGTCATCAACCGAATCGGAACGTAAACTGTTGTGCGTGCCGTGCGGATTAAAATCTCTTCCCCTTTCGAAATTGCTTTAATAACCGAGACGAGCCGGCACGTTGTGGTGTCGTTTTGGAGCAAGAACGTAATATCAACCATTTAAAGCCCATTCGATTTCAATCAGCGCGATGCGAAACATCGATAATCGTCGGGTATGTTGTCGTCGGCCGAGAAATTACAGCAAGAAGTTACGGTGAAAGGCTACCGCGATGTTTAACGCTTACCGAGAAAATTGTCCAGGGAATCGGCGGAGGTTCGGTCAGGAATACTAATCTTGCACCCGTTGCACGCTCGTGTCTCCTACTTGCCTCGGAATGATACGATAAACGATACAAGGCGGAGATACGTTATTACACGGGTATATCATGAGATATATAGTGTGTAACAGCAAAGAGGAGATGAAAAGTGACTGCTAACGGAGCCGACAAAAGGTAAGCGTGCATTGGCATTATCCCGGAGCGATGCTCATACACACTACTAGAAAATATGTAAATACGGCATTAATTTAACTAGCCGTGAAGCAACGAAATTGCTGGGACACATGTTGACAGCTTAACGTGGCTCGCACGCTTCTGTTCCAAATTGCATTTAATTATAATTTATCTAGATTCGAGAAAGGAAGCGGTTTAACATTCCTCATTCCTGTCTGTAATCACAGCTAATTAGATGTTACAGTTGCTTCGTCTATTAAAAGTTTCATCTTCGAATGAATGCGAATTATAACGTCGTCAACATGTGTACCACGAATTTCTGTACATGTTGCGAATTAATATGCACGTCGCGTGTAAATTTCGCCTGTATAAAATATCACGGACGTCGTGAATTACAAAAACTATCGAATCGGGAAACATTGGAAGGTGTCCAAAAAATGGGATCATTACTTTGCCGTGGCTCCTGTTTGCTTCTGGAAACTATCCAGAAGACGTATAGCATTAGCGTGTACATAATATCGTCAGGAGTCTCTACTTTAAAAAAGAGCTGGAACCAAATTAGCACCATTGTGCCATTTTGTTCCATTGCACAAGATGCTTAAGTATACGCAGTAACGAGCAATTAAAAACATTACCGCAGTCCTAGGCCTTTGTTCTCGTAAAAAAAAAAGTTTACCCGTCCCGAAGACAATACGTGTACATGTGTACGACGCGGGACAGCTTAAATTACACGACACTAAAATCTATGCCGGTGCTCCTGCGTAATTGTGTCGAGATCAGTAAATTAAACGTTACACATGCCTTTTTTTAAAAGCATGACTGTCAGCGGTGCTGAGGCACAAACACGCGCAGCAACAAAATATGGAACCGAATTCCAGTTAGAATTGAATTCGTAGATATACAAAGAATTCGTGGAGACATTAAGTAATCTTTGACTTACGACAGTACCCGACGAGTTTTCAACGTCGAGCTTGTTAACAGGGCGAACGGATAGAGACAGCGCGACGTTAATCACTCGGATCGTTGGCTGTCCGTCTCGCGTCATCTTCGATCCTGTAGGAAGACGACGATTTCGAATAACGCCTGGGTAAGGACGCGCGAATGAACTGGCACTTCTCCAAAGTGGAAATTTCACGCGAAGATTACCGGCGGAAGTGCGGACAAGCAGCTCGTATCCCTCTAAGCGCCGCTTAAAGATGAGTCATTTCGCTAAAGCGAAACACTTACGAGTTCGTCTTCGTTCCGCGACTACCGCGAACGAACCGAGAAACTCGAACCGACCATTTGATTAAGCGATAAATAACGAGTTTAAAGAGGCAGCAAATAAAAAGAGACCTCGTAAAAACAGGCACATATCGTAAAGTCTCGTCTTCGAATGTGTTATCTCTACACCTGTGAACCAGCGCGTTTATCGTATCATAATTAGTTAATTGATGTAGAGTTATTCGAACGTTGCACGGGTATTTA
Organism: Ceratina calcarata; assembly: GCF_001652005.2. Taxonomy (NCBI): domain Eukaryota; kingdom Metazoa; phylum Arthropoda; class Insecta; order Hymenoptera; family Apidae; genus Ceratina; species Ceratina calcarata. Next base: position 822,563 of record NW_017177240.1, read on the forward strand.
TCGGAACGTTGAACCTGATGTATATAGTTGCAAAGTTTATCGGGAACTGTTACAGAGGACGGCGATCAGCCGGAGCCAATTACCATGTTCGACGATGTAGCAACGTGGATAAACGGCGTATTCTATGGAACGCGCAAGAAGATAGTGAAAAAGCGAACGGAATACAAAATGTAGGTCGCGACCCAAATCATTCTCCCCCGGCCTCCGTTTGAATCTTTCGCAATGCATGAAAGTGCCCAAAGCGTGCGGTGCTCTCACACCTGGCGAACGCGTGCTGTTTCGCCGTGAGCTTTCCACGTTTTCTGCAATTGAATTTCGAGCCAGGCTGAAATAAAACCACCGTGCACCAGACACGCCGCCGCTAGATGCACGTGTATTCCCTGTCGGTGCTTAAACTTAGATATTTCATGCTACCAGGACGTCGATTCTTATCCGGTCTACTATTTTATTCCATTAGACTGGATTTTATTATATCCTCGCGATAACATTTCCAACGATTTATTAGCTGTCAAAATGCTGCGTTAGATTCTATTGCCAGTAGCGGACGATTATATAAGAATTAAATTACAGATATTGAATCCGTTCGCTTGACAGAATGATTTGGCATAATGAACTCAGAACGCGTCCCCTTTATTTTCGATGTATGACTACTACGTTTACGTACGTTTCGTGGAATGCATGGATCATCGAGAGACGAACGAACTCATTACTCAGGCGACTGACTCGCCAGGTTCCCGTGCATATTCCTATACGGGACTGATCACGTGCCCTCGGGCGGTGTTTTCCGAACGAGGCTAGAGGAAATTTCTGCCGGCAGCCTTGAAAGTGCACTTGATTCGCGAGCTGGAGCGCGTGCCCCGTAAACGCGTGAACCGCTTGAACCGACACGGTGAGAAAGGGACCAGCGGCTCGGTCCGGTCGCTCTTTCGATCTCTCGTCGTCAGCCACGCACTCGTGTATATATAATGCACCGCGGCAACGATCCACGCGTGCACACAGGCCGTGCATCGGACGGTTGCAGCGTTGCAACGCGGATTGTACGCGTTGTTGCCAAGCCACGCATCGAATCAACCGGCATTCTCATAGAGAACCACGGGACCGCGCACTCTCAGCCTTCAAACTTCGCGACCACGCGAAAACAGCGAGTGCCTGTACCATTTGCGAAATGTGACTCCGATCTCCTTTCATGTATTTACTCATTACACAGGATTTACAAATAGCTTTTCAAAACGAATAGCAGACACATAAACGAGTTATCTTAAAAATAATACGAAGAGATGAGTTTCGTTGTTGTATGAATAAATTAATAGTTAGAATTGATCATTCGCATTACGATCTTTCATTTAATGGTATTATGAAGTCATACATGAAGAATGACCAGAGCGAAGGAATACGTATCGGATAATATTGTAATTTCGAGCAGTCAGACGATGCGTGGGAATACGTACTACTGGTGGCTGAATGCCAGATCCAGTCCACTGTCGAGGGCCACGTTCACGGTAGTCAACCGTGCTAAATATACGTGTAACTACAATAACTTTTGCAACGTGTATTTCAATCGGATTGTCTCTATAGTTTCTATTCTTCCCCTACTAATCTTTATTTAAACGCTTCCTTTTTGGCGCGCCGTCTTATACATATGTATAGTAGAGCAGTAGAATAGGCAAACCGTAATAATAAGCAGAAATCCCTCGATCCTCGTACCATTAAATATTAACAAATAAATGCGCAAGTCTCGGATCCACGATATGTATTTATCAAGAGATACAACCGGTTGCAAGTAAATTGAAATCTAGAAATGCTTTGGGAATGATAAAACATGCAGCTTTATCGAATTCATCGCTTATAAAAGTAGTAGGTTTTAAGCAAAGATATCTACGAATCGTACGCCAAAACGTTCGGGATGTCTTATCGTGATGTGTCTTAGGTTGAAGTTTTATGGCCAGTGAAAGACCGTAACGAGTTTCGGAACAGCTAGCGAGGATTATGCGCAGGATAGGTCAGTGAGCTGGGTAAGAGGAAACGCACACACTTAGCTATCTTCCGACAAGAACGCGACATAAGATCTTAATTATACAGACCGACGTATAAACAGCACAGGTGTACATTGAAATTGAAGACAATATAAACAGTCGACCTGTTTCATATATCGGATCGCAGATTTTGTATCGAGTTAATGAAACGAACGAATCTTTGCTGAATGTAAGTTCTACGCTTAAATCAGGGTGATAATTCAGAGGTGCGTAAGAAATGCGTATTTGAACAAAGTTTTGCGACGTAAGAGTATTGAGAATATCGAGCAACACGTAACAAGGTGTTAACTCTGAATTGGGCAAATCTTGGTCAAGACAGGTCAAGTCACATATAAACCTGACACTCCAATCGCGATTGCGATTCGTAGAACAGGTCAGTAAGAGCACTGGTGGCACGCGCCCTTGAACCAAGTGCACGACCGTGACTTTATCGAAATAGAGAATATGGATCGCTTATTCGGTATTTCTGACTGGTTTCTGGCACGCTTGTCTACCCATACGTCACATTCTCCGTCACACTTTAATAACATTTGTTACGATTAAGAAAATTACGATTTAAACTGCGTTCGAGTTCAATTTGCAATTCGATAAAAAAAAGTGTTAAAGGAGATAAATGAAATTTCATTAGAATGTAAATTTACAATGTTTCTGAGTTATCTTAGTTTTCAGGGAATGAATAGTCCGACACGTGTCTATGTCCCCGCAGCTATTTTGCATGAAAAATAGCCAAGATTTCGAAAGTTTCGAAATCGTTTTGTTCGATAGTTATCTTTAGGCAGGGTCCGTGTCGTCATTTTGAAGAACTTTCTAGTCAAAGAAAAAATTCCTATTATATTTCAATAGCTGTCACGTATATGCCAACAAGAACGACGTCATTATGTATTGTCGTTATGGTCAAGATGCTGAATCGCATGCTGACAATTTGTCACATCGAGTACTGCTCGTATTATCGCAAGTAGGTATTGAATAATATACTACGTACTTGCAATTTATTTTCTAAACAAACCACCGTCTTAAGCACTCAGATTATTTATTATTACATTTACTTTCTTTCTTAAGTAAAGCATAACACGTGTGTGTAAAACGAAACCGAGTGGTTCGTCGGCATACTTAAACCGGTGATTATCGTTAACATTTCACACGACACGTAAACGAGTGCCGTTATTTATGTAAAACGCTTCGAAGCTCCTCGTATTCACAAGCTGGTAGAGGAAAAGGGTGTACGGAAGGGTAGAGAAAAACGACGGTGACGAGAAACGTGAAAGAGGCAATGGAAAGAGAAAGAGAACCGGTGGACATGGGACAGAAACGAGTTATAGATATCCAGGTCAAACGGCCGAGGAGCGAGCGAATATTTCTTTCACGTCTACTTATCAATCGTCGATAGAGTCTCTCAGCAATAAATGCAAACTCGCGCGAAAAGTTACGTACCGTGAATTACAATTTTCACATTTTCCTCGTGGACGTCGATGGAAAGAGGAACGTATAAAAAGAGACGATACGAAAGCAAGAAGGTAAAAGCGTCTATGCGTTCGTACGTATTCATATCGAGTAACGAGAACAGAATGTAACAAACGATCTGGTAAACTCGATAGGAAACAAATATATAAATCCTTTCACTGCCTTATAGATTTCCGAACGCGTATCGGTATTCATTACATATTTGCTCTCATGATTTTACGAGTGTTTCTTTCGTTCCGCCATTCTCTGGTTTATCGTAATCATTTCGACCGTTCATACCGGGCATATTTATGCTGCAATTAACTCTCGTTAGTGGAAAGCCCATCAAGTACATGACTACACCGGTATATCAGCCACACTACACCGCGGGCTGATTTCGTTACACCGGTACAACGTGCCGCCGCAATCCTCCACTCGGAATTAACAATACAACCATTTTCCAGATACCAGTTTCACTGACGATTCATGTCCAACTTCAGTTAACACAGAAAGTATTATCTTGAAATCACTGGATTCTAAACGGAAGGGTACATACATTTATAAAAGAGTTCCGAGTTAGGAGGAATTAAGGATGTATTGGCTATACAATCAATCCCAAAAGTTTATGTACTTCAGAAAAACGC
>NW_017177240.1:829005-838669 GCF_001652005.2 Ceratina calcarata
GGATGACGAATTTTTCACATCGTAGGTGATATTCTTTTTGCACGAAAAAAATTACTATCAGTGTTTTGTTAATCGGTTAAGAAAGCTTGCTGTGCTGCACGTACTCGAAGTAATATTCAGATTCGTTGTTTACGTAATCCAGAAAATTAAAATGCTGAAATGCTAGTTGTTGGGACGAATAATAAATATTTCACACAAAGAATTATAAAACCCTTACTGATACTAACTTACAACAACTAATACTAATAATAATAATAACAAACTAAAAAAGTTTCTACCCTAAATGTTCAGGTATGCGTTATTGCGCTTCAACATTTGCGATTAAGTAATTACTGAGAGTTGTACACTTCTCCGAACGCGTAAGGAGCTTAAAGCGGTAGAACGCAGACAACGATCATCCATTTGAAAGGACTCAAACCGTCGGAAAAATAAACAGACCGTCATATTTCTCCGGTTCACGGCTCTTCGAGACTTCTCAACGCTTAAGAAAGTATGTACATAGTTAACTTTGTCATCGGCGAGTCGGAAGACGGAGAATCAACGAGTTTCCCCTCGCACCGATAATCCTGACCTTATGTATCATCGCGCGGAAGTCGCGTTAACTATGCTTCCATTAAACGACACGTTCCCGGTGAAACTCGAGATACGAACTCCGCGTTAATCAACCGAGCGATCAAATCGCAATGCAAGACTTTATTGCCTCGTTAGGGAAGTTGCTGACCGATGCAATTTTAAATAGACGTCCTAGTACGTGGAATTCCGAATAGATCCGATTAATGTATATGTATAGCTCGATTAATAACAACGATTTGAAACGCGGAGGGAGGGAAGGGGTTGCAAAGGAAAAAATATGAGGGACGGAGAAATGAAAACTGAGAGAACAAGCGTGTGCTTAGCACTGACTAACCCCATTTGGTAGCGAAGCGAGAGAAATCCATTCCAAGGCGCGGAACATTACCCAAACCATCGGCCGGGGCCCTGAAACCCAGCCATGGTTGCCATAGTGACCGCGTCCTTCCCTCTCTTCGTACTTGCCTCGTACAACCCTCCGTAGCCCATTTTCCACCCCTTGCTCTGCCGACGCCCACACCACCGCCATCAGCACCACCACCGACGCTGTCCGTCCCCTACCTCCCTGTTTGTCTCCCTTTCGTCCTTCGGTGATCTTTTCCATTTTTTACTTCTACAATAACGTACGACGACATTCGTCCTGTATCAGTTTATTACATCGATCGATCGATTCTTTCACTCGTCTCGACGATTAAAGCTTCACTGAATTTTCTATCACTCAACATGACGCTAATCAAATACGATGGTAGCTGTTTAAAAATACAAAACGTCCAAGCGACGCGGTCGCACAATTTTCCCCCAGATTAGAATTTTCAAGAGATTTCCTCGTTAGACCCGGGAAACTTTGTAACCGCCGCCGAGTAAGACCCGACCTAACCAGGCCAGTTAATAAGAAGTTGACTCGGGGAAACAAAAGGAGGGAGAAGGATGTGAGCAAGAAAGTTTACACGGAACTCTCGACGCATAATTACGGACGCAACGGCTACGAACGGAATTTAATTCCGGAATCGGGTAGCGAATTCGTAATCGGACCGCTGATTACGGAACCATTCCCTTACGGTTCCACGCGATCACGTTTTTACGATAGGTGGAACTGCTTCTCCAGTTTTGTTATTGCGCTTCTTTCTTTTACACGTTCGGTAGAAAATTAAATTCTGACTTTTTCAATAATCATGACAATATTCTTAAAAATAAAGGAAATTGCGTATAATACATTCTCTAATTGCGAAGTGCGAATGAGTAGAAGAAACATTCAGCTATCGGAGGAATTCGCATTTTTGTTGGAATTAAAAGCATGAAATGTTGAGACGTTTCCTCGGCGTAATTTCAAGGTTGTCTGCCGTGTAATAACATAGACAAAGATCTTTCTTTTATCTGGACGGACACGAGAGAAACGTAGATCGGACTGTAGTCGTCGAATTAGTTTCCAGGTAGACTGGGACAAGATTCTAACGGTACCACGCGACTCGATCCGAACTGTGGGGCAGGATGGGATGGAATGGCATGGAGTTATGTACAAGGCGGCGCGGGCGGTTCAGTGACCGACCGACCGACCAACCGATCGACTGCTCGCTGCTTCGTCGCGTCCGGAGAAAAGAGCAAGGTGAAAAAAGGAAGAGATAGGACAGAAGGGTTCCCCGGTGTACTTCGTTTCAGAAGTGGTGCTTGTCTCGTTACTTGCGGTCTCGTAACTCGATTCTTAACCGGATATCATTTGCACGACGACGTGTTGATGGCAAAAAGGTGGAAGCAACGAGTAAATTAACACCCGATGAATTATCTCGCATCATTCGCTTGGATCCGTACGCGAGGATCGAACAGCTACGTAAACAGTGTACTTGGTTCATTCGTGGAGATAAATTGATTTCGGAAATAATAGTGTTTAAGAATCGTTGATACGGTTCTTATATCTATAATCTAACACACATCGATTGTCGCAGCGATGACTCGATGCATTCCAATTACGTAAGTGGTGCTGGGAACGTATCATCTGCCGAGGGATCGAAAAACCTCCAGCAAGATTTTCTCGTGGAAACTCAATACGAATACTACCGAGGCGAGCGATTGCATTCAGTTTCGTTGTTTCGCCGCGGCTCAGCGGTTGATGCAATTTTCGAGATCACGCAAAAGTTTTCCCCGCGATATAAACGCTCGACGCCACCCCTCTCTTACATCATTCGATTCACCTACGCGTGCACACTATCCACGCTTGCCCCTTGATCAGTCGAATAAATTACGCAATTTCCTTTCACGCTTCTACTTCGCGATTCGTTTCCTTTTCACTGTGACTCGACGTTCGTAGTATTGTGTTTTTCTGTTGGAACGTTTGTGGGGAGGAATGGGGACAACGCTGCGCCGTCGAAATAGACTCTCTTCCCTTTCGTTCGTAACATCGAATCATGCAAATGTGCACCGAGTGACACGGAAAACCGCTCTCAACAGTTTCAACCCTTAGTTACACTCGTAATTACGCACGTGCAGGCGCGCTATGTTACGTGTAAATTATACGTGCGATGTCATTTTACTATTGGTCCCTTCATGACTTTCAGAATAACACGATGAGAAATATGAAGTCCTGGTTTGACCACGGTCGATTTTATTCTACTTTGAAGTTCGATGCCGGTGGAACGGTCGGCAAAAGTTAAGTTAAACGTACTTTTTAATTAAGCGACTTCTCCGGCCAAGGTTAATTATCGTCTTTTATGTATCTCCAGTATCATTGAGTCTCGAGCCCTTACTCGTTACTCAACAATCGTTTCCTCTCTGAAAAGGAAACGAGTCTCATCGCGAGAGCTGCGCACGCTATCTTACTGACACACCTATTTAGAGAGCGCAAGGAAGGTCAGCCTATTAATAGAGCAACCTGGGATCATCGGGCTTTTGAACATCGAAAATTCTATCGTTATCTTATATAATGGAATATCTCGTTTAATCGTTTAAGACGCTCGGTTATGAACAGTTCAGGACTATCCGATGAATCCTCGCAACTGTCCGTGACATAATCGTGTATATATTTCCGAACGAAAGTAGAGCTATTATTAGCCGTCGGGTCGATACTTTTACTACTCTTTCTGTTTCCCTTCAGAACTACAAGATACGATCATGTTTCCGCTAGTTTTACATAAAACTTTTCACACAGGCCAATAGTAATTGCAGTCGCAATTTCATCGTTAACGCGACTAGGAAAGCAGCAGAACTAGGGGGGAAAGCTATCAGCGGAGGGAATAAGAAGTACGTGGATCGAAAGGGTGAGGCAGTAATAACGAGAACGTTGGGAGCACGGTGGAAACTTCGGCCGGTCGTGAAAGTGCCGTAAGTCACGTTTTAACGAGCGCCCGATTTATACCGTCGCCGTTCCACTGACCTCGCAACCACGATACCACCGGCGCGCACGTCCCCGTACCCTCTCGCGCGAAATACTACAAAATTCGACGCGTATCGCATGCGAAAATAAGCGCCGTCGATCATTTCGAATCGATACAGCGGCCACGCGCGTTAACTGCGCTTGCAGTTTATCACGTCCTTCGTTCCGTTCGTTTTCGTTTATCGTTCCAACTGCTAACAGCATTGCGAATAAACCACGCCAAACTGCTTTTTTAACTGCGCGTTATATCGCACGGGAAACTTTAGTCCTGCGTAGACAGTCGCAGGCAATTAACTTTAAATTAACTCGTCCATCAACTTATTTCCTTGCACTCCTTTTCACCCGTATATACTCCGAGGCGAGCTCAGTCGGTTCCCACATTGGCGAACGCACGTGCTCGCGTAGATATGCAAATCGATATTGCCCGTGTCCCTATGTAGCATCTAATTGTCTGTCATAAGCATATAATCGCGCAGGTATCCGTGCATGTTTTAGCGTTCTCGTGTAGGTGCGCGTTGCACGTACACTCGCACGTTCAGGCGTATCTGTTACGGCTGCGTGTACCAATCTTACGTTATACTTCTACTTCTGAATAATGATAGGGATTTCTGAATGTATGAGCAACGACTATTACAGTGATTTATGCTTCTGATTCGTAAGCAGTCGATGCCTATAGCTGATATTTTATGACTAATAAAATAGAATTCGTCGATGCTATTATGAAAATTGGAATTGCTAATAAGAAGCGTTACCATACTTTTCTAAGTAGTCGAATAGGTTTTAATAGCTAGCATGTGCGATATAAACAATCTCTCTCTGGTGTTAAGATATAACGCACGATCTGTATCAGTACATGTGTAAACGCGATCGTGCGTATCTACCATGCATCCATTTGTTTCTACAGGCGTCGAGTTGCATTTCGCATGTTCCAAGTGACAACGCTCGGTAACAAGTTTATAAACTTTTAATGAACGTATTATTGCGAAGCGCTTTTATTATTTAACATGTAAAAGTCAATAACGTCGTACCTGGTAATGTAAATAGCACGCGGGTGAAGATCAATTTTAGTCATCGCGTTGCATAAACGAAGATTCCTTAATTATTCCTCAGTGTTTAATTCGATTGAAATTCTTAATTTGTAAATCGGAAACAGAAATAAAAAACTATAATAATACATTGGGTGGAGTCACCGAGGAGATACTATTAAAGATTGACAGTACCCGTGTAATCCTTGAGACAGCTCAAACCACAGTCAGTGATCGTTTTTTTCGATGGTAATCGGCACTGAGGAAGATGCAGATACAACTTTTGTTTGAAACACTTTTCGCTAGAACGAAGAAAGAACTTTGCAATAAACAATTTTATTTATTAATTAATTATTGACGCTAACGAAAAACGTTGTAAACAAAAGTTATAGGCACTGACGTCCTCTACAAGAAAGACTATGAATTTTTCTCCTAACTCCGGTATTTAACGAATTAAGTATGATTAATCAGCATTTGATTGGTATTGACAAAGTCAACAGCAAACTTTTGGGAAAAGTTTAATTTTTCCTCAAATGCTCCTAAACCCTTGGACCTACGAGGAATTGTATAGGACCTTATTTGTAGCTGACAACTAAAGCTACAAGTCGGAAACATTTTTCGCTAGCGTTGATAGTTAACAAGTACTTGACAAACAACGAAAAAATAGTTTATTGCAAAGTATTCGTTAACTATCGACGAAAAAAAAAATATTTCATAAGAAAGTTGTAGTTTTTGACGGTACTAACAGCAATTGAATTAATGGGATAAGCAAATTCTAATTTCATAGTAAAAAAAGAAAAATCTAAGAATTATTCTATATCAATGTTTGGAGACTGCATTGTCACCTACTGGTGTAAATTTTATTCTCTTACCCAACCGAACTTTATCATCTGATTAAATTATCGTAAATAAATGAAATACGATACTTCCGATATTTGGGACAATTTGAGGATTTAATAAACGGAATGTGATCGCGAAATTTAATAAATGAATCCTCTTCTTACAATTTTTTTCAAATAATCATTTAAAGTGTCGATAGGGCATGGTGACATCATCTAGCGGTGGAATCTAAATGTTCATGAAGCAATGTATGTAGCATTCTAAATCCGGCAACTTCAGACAAAATAAATGCTACCATATTTACTAGTATAGCTAGTATACAGTGCACAGAATGAGAGCAGTTATGCGTTGTTTTAAATTTAAAAAAGTTATATGCAATCGTTAAAGTCGCGCATAAAGTTTCCTTCCACTGTATCTAGTTAAACACAATTGAAAGGAATAACATTTTCCGAGTGATGTAAGGATAATGCAGAAACGTTGACAGTGCTATCGTAGTTGTTAAATAAACTATTCCTACGGCAATAGAAAAACAGTGCAAGGAGAAACAATACAAAAACAATACCTCTGTTACTGTATTATAAATGGCCCTATTATTCACAAGCATGTGGGACTCGACAATGTTTCTGAGCACCTTAACCCCGAAGTTCTACGTCGCTCTTACCGGAACATCGTCCCTGATCTCCGGATTAATCCTGATCTTCGAATGGTGGTATTTCCGAAAGTATGGTACATCTTTCATTGAACAAGTATCATTAAATCATATTTCACCATGGATCGGGGGAGGTGACAATGGATCAGATGGTAGTAGCTCGGGTTTAAATGGTTCAAGTTCAAATCAACAAAATGTTCCGGAGTGTAAAGTTTGGCGTAATCCTATAAATTTATTCAGAGGTGCAGAATATCAAAGGTTTTATTGGACCACGAACAAAGAACCATTAACGTATTATGATATGAATTTATCTGCTCAAGATCATCAAACGTTTTTCACCTGCGAGGGTGATACAGGTAAATGGAATACTATTCGGTACTGGTACATTAGAAGAATTCAAGAGTAATAATTATCTTTATTTTTATAGGTAAGGCTGAATATGAAATTATGCAAACAGCATGGAGAGAACGAAATCCAGTTGTGAGAATAAAAGCTGCTCACAGTGCTCTCGAGCGAAATCCTGATTGTGCTCCTGCATACATTTTATTAGCTGAGGAAGAAGCTACTACTATTGTAGAAGCAGAGAAGATTTTGAAGCAAGCTTTGAAAGTAGCAGAAAATAATTACAGAAGGTCTCAGAGCACTCAGCATCAAGGTGCCATTGCAGAAGCTATACACAGGAGGGATACGAACGTATTAATATATGTTAAACGAAGATTAGCCATGTGCGCGAGGAAATTGGGGAAATTGAAAGAGGCGATAAAAATGTTTAGAGATTTGACTAAGGAAGTTCCACCGATCATGAACGTATTAAACATTCACGAGAATTTAATCGAAGTTCTATTGGAATCGCAGGCGTACGCAGACGTCCAAGCAGTATTAGCGAAGTACGATGATATAAGTCTACCGAAATCTGCGACTATTTGTTATACTGCAGCGTTGCTGAAAGCGCGAGTAGTTGCTGATAAATTCTCAACGGACATCGCTAGCAAAAGGGGTTTAACTACACCGGAGATGATAGCAGTCGAAGCTATTCACAGAGCCGTTGAATTCAACCCTCATGTACCTAAATATTTGTTAGAAATGAAACCTTTAATTTTACCGCCTGAACACGTACTGAAAAGAGGAGACTCCGAAGCGATCGCTTATGCATTCTTCCACCTTCATCATTGGAAGCAGGTGGAAGGAGCACTTAATTTATTACATTGTACGTGGGAAGGAACGTTCAGGATGTTGCCCTATCCTCTAGAAAGAGGACATTTGTTTTATCCGTACCCAACTTGCACAGAGTGCGCGGATCGCGAACTCTTACCCTCGTTTCACGACGTGAGCGTTTACCCTAAAAAGGAGTTACCGTTTTTCATTTTGTTTACCGCGGGCCTGTGTTCCTTCACAGCACTCTTAGCGCTTTTGACGCACCAGTATCCCGATACTATGGGCGTAGTTGCCCGATCGATGCTCGCTTGGTTCTCCCATCCGTTTTATTATATTTTAGACAAATTAGAAGCTATCTTGCCCTCTAATTTATTACAACAGCTCTCTAGAATATAAGACATATATGATCTCTGTAATCATGACTCTTATTGTGATATTTATGACACTTATGCTTTCGTTGTCATATACATCAATTACATGTATACATTCGTACTTCCCAAATTTCTTATGACTCATATCCTAATATGTACGTATTTATAAAATTGATTATTTACTGAATGTTGTTAGCTGAAAACGCTGTGTAGCGATCAGTACATGTACGACTAATAAAAATTTGAATATCTTTGAATCAGTTCTCCATGTATCTCCTACTATTTTGTTTAATCTAAGACAGGTTGTATCAATCAACAATCGATTTGATTAGATTTCATATTTATTTAATAATTGATATTATCAGTAGCTCATAATTGGTGGCGAAAGAACAAGGCAAATCAGAGATACTAATGTTTGAAATTGTACATAACATCGTGGAATTTATTAAATGAAATTAGTAATAGAAAAATGTTGATAATATTTACAATTGCTTAGAGTGAACAGTAGAATCGCGCTAAAAATGTTAAACGAAAATGAGTGCAACGTAAATCATAATTAAAATGCGAAGTATTTTGAGCATTATGCAATATCAATTATCTTTAATCTCTGATCCGCCTTTCCATCACGAGACGTTTACGATAGAAGAAAGAGTTAAGACACTTGGAAGTCAGAGAGCCCAGGTTTCATACGCGGGGCTGGCTCGCTATGACTTTGATTTTGCTTCAAACATTCAATCTCGATTGATCTTAAACCGATAAGTGATAAAATTTGTCACTTTATATACAATACCTCTTTCATTTTATAATTTACTTACTTAAAACGAACATACGTAACGCAGAGATACTATTAAATAACTATTATCTTCACACAACTAAGATAATTCGCGTTATGACTATTTTAATGTATGTGTGTAATAAGAACATGTAAAAACTTTCAGATGTGTGACTCTTAAATTTTACTATGCAGTTATCTTTATCGTATCGTTACAATTAAAAGTATTTATAGCAGTAATAATCTATAAAGTAGGAAATAGTTTTGAGTATTCATCTCCTGCTAATATCTGAGCTTGAGTACACGCTTGCTTCTTTCACTCGATATTCCATGCGAATCTTTTAAACACCGTACAATTTCTCTTCTCGCGCCGCCGTGGTGGGATTTTCTATTGCCGAAGAAACAACTACGAAAAGAATTCGGCAAAAGTTCACGCAATACATTTATGTACAAACTATAGATTGTCCTTTTTTCTTTTTTTTAATCGATCAGTTCTTTCTGTAGATCAATACACGTAATCACTTCACTGTGTTCAGATTTGATCGTTTCGCCATTTCCTACAAATAAGGCACCTTTAACAAATTACGCTGTTATAGGCTATAACGATCTAGCAGTCCCAACATTCAGTCAATGTCACAAAGTCTGCACCGACAGTAGTTAACTCGTAGTTCATCAATAAGGCATACATAGTCATTTCAACGTATACAACAAAAACCAGTTATACATATTTAAAAGTACTTAACGTAACAATAAAAATTTCGCAACTCATTCCCTGTTTCGTTCATAGTTTCTTACATATACGAAGCATAAAATTTTTGCAAACAATACCTTTCACAAATCATTCTTATTTATTATTAAAAGTCGTATTTGTACAAGCTTTTATCAAAGATAACTCTTATAGAAACTAAGGAATAATTC
>NW_017177240.1:840301-877832 GCF_001652005.2 Ceratina calcarata
ATTTGGAATAAATCTATGTTTTTTTTTTAAATAGCATTTCCTATGTATCGATTGTAAAATTGTATGTAATCGAATAATTAGCTCCAAAGATAATTTGTGCATACGGAATGCTATAAAATTGAAACGTCACTGGAAGAAGTACCACGCTATCAACTCTCGTTTCGTTTTTGCTTTCTTATAAAAATCATTATCCTTGCCATGTGGATAAATATTTGTATTATTATTAAAGAGTGCCATTTGCGAAATATTGATACCGATCATATAATTTAGTAGACCACGAATGAATACTGGCTTCGACCAAGTCTTCCACGTGTCGGCGTAACTGATCCTCCGTCAGGGTAAGATGGAATCTATTCTTCAACCCTTGAACCGTCGCTGCACCGCCGCTACGGAAGCATGGAAGTTGCGATCCTGTAACAATCAATGATATCATGAATGATCTAAATTTTTTTCGAACCATCACTGTTTAGAAAACTATGTACCTGATAACATGATCTCGACGAGATTCACAATTTTTTCCATGTGTTTCCGTGCAGCGATCAGCCCTTGAAGAATTAAAGTTTTGAATTCTTGAAATTGCTTCGATTGGCTTCCGCCCATCACTTCCACGAACTCGGGAGTCAATTTGAACGGACTGGTCTCGAATCCCAAGTTTCGCGGCGATGTCGACAGAATAAATCCGAAGTCTATGTGTATTAAGTGGCCATCTCTATGAAGTAAAATATTTCCGTTGTGACGATCTTTGACCTGAATGAGATAACAAACAAGACAATATGCCGCGCAACTTTGAATGAAGTTTCTTTGCGCAATGGTAAACGCATCTGACGGAGATGGACCGAATTCTCGCTCGAAGTATTGACAGAGCGTTAATTGGCACTGTTTTTTCACTTGGTGAAGCGATACAGTATTTAAAATTGGCTCGATTAAACCGCTATCGTTCGATAAGCACAAAATTCTGTAAAAAAAAATTGCACGCTTAATGAATCATCAATTATTCGACAACAACTTTATTGTGTAGAATGATAGAATTATTCATACTTATATGGTCGCACCCAAAGCGGCACATGTTCGTCTTGCCAAATTTTTTGCAGCATCGAAAGCAATTGCGATGCGAGGAGCTCCTGTCGGAGATCATCACCGCACTTTACGATAACAGCGAGGAGTCTCCAAGATGCCAAATGACCGTACGGACTGGAAGACCTTATGCGACGTTGTTTCAATTCCCATGGTTCCTTCAAGACAGCCGCCGACGGGTCTTCCGGATCATGATTAAACGTCGCACTAGGAGCAGCAGCCATTTCGCTTAATCGCCTTTTGATATCACCAGGTACAAATATTGGTTCTTTACTGTCTGATGACTCTTGACTTAATTGAGATATCGTATCTCTATCTTTTGGCTTACGAAGTTGTAAATACTGGAGAACCGAAAATACCAAGAATTACAATTTTTTGTACAAGATGAAACATCGACAAGTTAATCTTACGAGCGAATACCTGTTGCGTGATTTCATCGTCCTCTTGACTCCAACAATCGTTAGGATCATCGTCGGGAAAACTAAATGCAACCTCCGTACTTCTGACCGAATACGGGGATATATTTTTAACGGGAGTCTGCCTGATTGGTAGCATGTTCTGCTGTGTTTCTGAAGCGGATATGTTTGTCGAACTCATTACATTGGTTTGTTCGCCCCCGGTTAAATTTTCCTCAGATTTAGTATGCCTCAACGAACATCCCACTATTTTCGTCGGTACAGGCGATGTATAAATATCTTCTACTTCTAACACTTCAACATAAATTATGTATGGTGCCTACATGTTTTAAAACAAATTAATACACATTCACGAAAAGGAACCACTAGCTTACAACACATAATAATTCATTAGACTCAAATGTTGTTCACCTTATCTTTGCTGTTAAGAACAGCAGCATATTGCGGCGGCACTCGCACGATATGATGCGGTATTGAACTATGCAAAGGAAGCCACACCCTTGCAGGGAGATTCAAATTGAGAGTATTAAGCTCCGCTATTAATTGAACAGTTTTACTTTCCTTTGTTGGAATAGTTCCAAGTAATTTACCAATTGATATTAATGCTTGTATAAATTCGAGTTCTGGAGCAAGACGCGGCGCCTGCAAACACAACCGTAATTAGTTTCGTTAGACTCGTAGTTGATTATCGTCGACATGACAAAGTAGAAAAAAAATTATATTTAGTGAAAATTACATTGCAAAAACAGTCGGTTTTTTGTCCTCGTAAATCATTTACCACACCTTGGCAGGAATAAAAACAGGTACAGCCATTATCAAATGCTCGACCAGAGCTCAGGTCCCCAAGACTTACTTTATTTATTGTACCTTGAAATAGATTGCGTTCAAAAAATTACATTTTTTATTTACATATTAATTATTTCTTTCTTCCTAATAAGGAAAATCATTAATTTATTCATCTACCGGAATGGCTACGACGTAGAGTTTGAAATAATCCAGTGGCATCAGATTGAGATCTTTGGTGTGTCTTTTTATTAGGAGATGTTACGTTTTGTATCGGAGTTAGTGGTGGCGGTGCGGGAGTTTGCAATCCAGTTACGCGTCTTTTATTCTCATTTCCTTTTGGCCTAATGCGCCGCGTGGAAAGATCAAGGACAAAATATGTTACATTTGACCTCATTCACGAATCGTTTTCGTGTTCAGTTCGTTCTTTTTACCTGAGTTCATCTGAGAGAATAATATTTTTTAGTTTGGTCCCATGAGACTTCTTTTTGGATGGCAAATGAGCATCGGAACTGTACGCATCTAACAGCCAGGCACATTTTAATGAAAAATCAGCCGACTGTCTACATCTAAACAAAGACATTTGCATTGTTTAGTTTTTCATTAATTATTCTTTTACCTGAATTCATAAGACACTTACCTATGGACAAGATATGGGTAAAGGACTTCTGTAACATCGTGAAGTTGTATATACATTACAACTAACTGTGGCAAATAGAAATCCACGTCGTTATCCGGGAAACTAAACATCTTGTTTCCTAGAAAATTATGCGCTTTCATTTTTAAACGTTCATAAAATACATAGCTCCACGATTACTTATGACGAAATATTTTCAAACACTGTGGGCTATACAATCTATCCACATCAATAGACTACCCCATACAAACCGAAATTTTAACATTCCAAAATAATAAATGCAACACAAGCAATAATTAATCAATAATATAAAATGAACACGCGAAAGAGTCTCTGATAAGTGCTTACCCAGATAACTCTGAACGCCCGGCTCTTTAGAATTGAAAAGATAAGAGATCGCCATGGACATGTCGAAGATCTGGCTTTCGAAAAGTCTGAGCAAGCATCCCTCGGACGGTTTCGGTTGTACCGTCTCCTGTCTCCTGCAAACGACACCAGTCTGCTTCTTCACAGCTGTTTCGTTCGCGTCGGATTGCACGGCAGTCCCACAACACAAAGTCATAGCCGCACCGGCCAGTTCGCACTGTTTATCGTTCACCAGGGACACTTCCATCGAGTTCTGGAAGTCCCGTGTGTCCCGCGTCGCGGCCATATCACCGCGTCTCTTCTCGTCGTGCACGAACTCATGACTCTCAAGTTCTTTGACCGTACAGACGTTGTTATTGGAGCGCAGTTCCTGCGACCCGTGATGATCACCGCCGGTCGCGTTCTCGTGCTTACGCGGCTCACTACTACTACTACTACTAATGTTACTACCGTTACTACTATCACCACCCTTTATCAACGAAGGTTCACTCAAGAGCACCAGTTCCACAGGCGACACCGGCACCGAAACCGACACTGAGACCGGGGCACTAGTTTCCTCGCAGCCGTCCACTGCATCCACGCTATCCATGTCACCCGGTTGGGATACCGAGGAGTCAAGGCTCTCGCGGCTGTGCAAATGGTCGATGCTCGACTCTCTAGTGGCCGCGTTCGTTGCGTCGCTGGAACCACTGTCGGAACCGCAAAGTATACCGGAGTCGTCGGATCCGAGGCTGGCGAGATCCTCGCGTTCCCGGCTGCGCGCTTTGTTCGCCGGCACCGCGGCCGCTTTAGCTACCGGGGCCGGTGTCGTCTCGCATTCCGGGCTTGGTGTCACGTCCACTTCTGGTATACGCTGCAGAGCGGAATCGAGACTTCGGTTTCTATGATGATGCGTCAGCGTGGTCGCGTTCGCTTGCGGAACCGGCGGCAATAGAATACCCATTGACCTGCAAACACAGTCGTCGCGCTCGAATGAGTTTCAGTAAAACAAGCTTTTATTGTTCACGCGCGCGCGCGCGACTGCAAGCGTTCATTCTCTATCGAATAATTGCATTCAGTTATCATTAGCTATTATATCCTGATCATTTCTTTTTTCGAACGTCGGAGCTTGAGTTTACTTCATAACGCTTTTCTATCGCGCTATACAAGTTTGTTGTACTTAGTATTTGTAGATAATGCTATGCTGGGTTATATGGCAGATAACCGCGTTATCAACATTTATAAATATTTCTCCGGAAGCTTGAAACGGACACGAGGATCTTCATTTACATACCTAAAGTCCAAACTGTGATTTCGTTGATGCGTGGTCAGCCTACTACGGGTGTTGATCGGCGGATTTGACCGTCCGTGCACAAGAGGAACATTACAGTTGGCTAATTTATGTCTTTTGATGTGTGCTACGTTTTCCTGGCGTGTCGGTCCACCACTAGGTGTTACGGCCACTACTACTTCACTCATATTAAAGTTGAACGAGCATCAGCTCGGCTAACAGTCATCTGCTGTTCATGTTGATCGTCCACCTACGAATAATCGTAAAGAGAACTTTATCGAAGATTAAACTTCGAATTCGAAAAAGACAAGTGGATCGACAGGAATAGCTTCTAACCAAACTGATATAACGATTTTGCGAAATATATTTAAAAATTACGTGTTAACGCTCGGTTACATTATTTAATGATAATAAATGATAATAATCATGACGCAACGTTTCGCAGACACTATTCGAGCAGAGAATTATCTAGAGTCTTGTGGTTTACAATCAGTTTATCAGTGTCATTCGTAATAAGATAAAGGAGATTCGTATCTTCCAATAAGATAGAGTCGAACACGCGTGATTAACGGATCGGTCAATAAACAATACATCGGATGTTATCAACGCATACAATGGAAATACTTGTTTTGTATTACCAAAAAATCACAAATAAGAGAAGAAAAGAGGAGGCGTAAATAAAAGAGAGAATATTGAAACACTGACGTGGAAAATCAATCGTGCTAGTTTATAATCGTGTTAGGATTGCGTTCTGCTTGCTCTTTCGATTACCTCTTTGATGCACTAATTCCCATTTAAGAGCGTTTAATCGCATCAATGAAAATTGTGTAACTCGAAGACGCGCGTATATTTCGATCTCCACAATTCCACGACTTATTAATTCAGATACAAACGAAGCTAGCCACCGAGGTTTAAATGCTTTCAATCCTGTGTACAAATTGGCGAGAGTGCAGACCGAGGGACGGAGACACGCTCACGCTTCGCAACAAAACTTGTCCGGCAAACATATGTTTTCGATGATCTCATCACGGCTACGACGAATTCGAAACTTTTTACAGAAATCAGTGTCATCTTTTAGAAATGCACGACGATGACCAACCACGCAAAGCGGCACCGTGACAGAAGCGTGAATGCTCGTGCTAGGTACGAGAAAGTCGAGTGTCAGTCGAAAACAAAGCGTACGTCAGAATTTTGCTCCCTACTCTACGACACACGATTCTTACGTGTCTGTGTCTCGTGATACCTCTACTTGTTTCCATTCGATCTTCTCTAATTCCTCGGAAAGAACCCAGGTACTTTTCAACGAGAACGAGAGAAAAACCGCAGATGAATTGGGTAATGTATATAGAATTGCGGGAGCGTAGTATTTACATATGCGACGTTGTAGCGTGACGCAGGATAAAAAGATCGCTTTCTAAGCGAAAATAATTTCGCATTATCGTGCGTCGAGATCGTGTACGAAACCGTGTTCGTTTCCCGCGAGATTAATCGACGGAGCGATCGACCGAGTGAAATCCCTGGGAGAGGAATAATTCAATAAGGAGGAAAATGGAGCGAACTCTAATGCAAGCTGCGGTATGCCGGCTTTTTACTCTCCCTCTTTTACTCACGATCAGGGTGTCTCGTCTTTCCGCCTGGTTCGTATTCACACGCTGGCCAGCGGTCGCGCAGCGATGGGTGTGCCAGAAGCATAGAAACCAAGCACTACCTCTACACTGACAGCCAATGGAATCCACACCCCCATAGATATTATATACCTCTCCCTCGTTCCGTATTCCAACTCGATTCAATCAATCGAACGCAGTAAACCCGTTTCGCGTTGAATGGCGTAAAGTCGACGAAAAACAAAAGCAAGATTGTTAATAGGGGCTTACCACGTACTTGAATTC
Organism: Ceratina calcarata; assembly: GCF_001652005.2. NCBI lineage: Eukaryota > Metazoa > Arthropoda > Insecta > Hymenoptera > Apidae > Ceratina > Ceratina calcarata. Next base: position 846,737 of record NW_017177240.1, read on the forward strand.
GGAACTTTGTTGCGTACGAAGCTGCACCATGCGTGGACGTCTTCAATTTTATTCGTGCACAGCGTACGATACAGTACGAGCTAGAGAAAGAAGGATAGGAGAAAAAGAAGTAGAGAATGAGAGGGAGAGAGAGAGAGAAAGGCTGACGATGATGCAGCGAACGTCGCAAGTACGCGAAAGGCCGCTAGGTGCGAAAAAGACAAGATATCCTTTCCAATGGCAGACTCTGACTGTCACGCACCGCCTTGTCGTCGCTCGTTTTCAGCCGATTTTGCACAATGCCTGGCTACGCCCTACACGTTCGCGCACAGAATCGCACTTCATCACTCGCGTTTTTATCCTATCGTACCTCGTCAGGCACGCAGACGAAACTCGTACGCGAGTTTTTTATCCGCTCCGGTATCGCGACTAAAAACATGCACGGACGAACATTTCGTGCTAACGCAAAAGGCGACCTCGCCAAGCTCGACTGCTTTTCGCACGACGCACTGAATACTACTCTCTGCACTGCTACCAACGAAACGAATGCAAAGTCCAGACCGCCATTGAACAGTAACGTATCGTAACATTTATGATCCCTCTATCTTTAGAACGAACATGACAAAGTTCTGTTTCTGTTGCTCGACACTCAATATCAACACTATCGAAATTTACATACATAAGTTTTTAGTATGCTTATTGATTTTACATTAGAAAGAATTACAAGTATAAATGGAAGTGCTGAACAGATTTTGATGTTTCGCAATTCGTTCCTGGACGCACATGTTCCGTGCATGTATAAACAGACATGATACTGTGATACCGCAGCAACCGCATTTACTGTCACAAGCACGCGTGTGTGTATTTTTGATACTGTGTAGTAAAACTGACAGTATCAGTACATATTTCTATTTATACTGCGTATTTGTATCTAGGATGATAATGTAGTAGTATAAATCTTAAAAGACCGAATCGAGATAACAACGAAATGTAAATTGACACGATCAGTAAACGCGCTCGAAATCATTTTACTTCCGTTACTATTTATATACTTTCTTGACGATTGAAAACCAGATATTTGTATAGAATTGATAATCCGCGTCCTGTTTTTATTGTCGAATTTCGTGAACGATCAAGTTTAAGTTGGCAGTGGTTACTCAAGTGCTTGAATAGAAAAGGTCGTACAACCTTAAGTGCAGCTGCACTTTACGTAGCGGACATCGGCGTAGGGACCAAGAGGAATTCGCGTTCCTGATGTATCTGCATACCATCGTGTATAAGCAAGCATTAAATCATTTGTTTAAATTGCTTATGATACACAGGTTGTACTTCGCCCGGCAAAGGTATGAAAGTTATGCTACATACAAATACTATATCTTATATCACGGCAATTGGACGAATAAATTAGCACCGTTAATTTTTACTGTGGAGCACGCGAGTAAAACGTGTCTTATCTTAAACGTGTCCACATTCAGAAGAATATGACGTCAGTGAATTTAATATTCCGTACTACATACCTGTGGACTTACGGTAATCAGACTTTTATAATAGATGAACGTTTCACCGACTCTGAACTTTAGAAAATTACAAAACCTGTTTTTCCAATCAGAAATTGTACAGACTCTAGATGTTGCTTGGTGGGTTCCCCGTTTTCGGGGGAATAAAATTTACACTTTTACATTTTCGCAACAGCGAATGCCCGTGAATCTGTAGAGTAAAAGCGAACATTCGATGCTTCCTGTAATTTTATACGCTTTCTAACCGTACATAAAAGCGAAGAACACATATAGAGCTCGGTTGTCATCGATTCCTTCCTTACTAATCATCAATTTATTTCACTTTTTACCAAGTACCCGTTTATCCAACTTTTCATTAAGCGTTACGAAATGCCTCCACATACCGAAGAATCGCGGCAGATGCTTTTCCCGTTTACTCCTCACGTTTGAAGAAGTATATTTACCTTTTGCGTATACGTACAATGTAGATTCTACACGCTTTAAAATAAGCGGTATTTCCCGCACGTAAGTAATTACGAGAAAAGAAGGAATGAAAATATTTATAGTTACCGTAACTCGTTCAAAATAAGAAGGTATTTGTTGAAAACGAGAATTGTTCGTTTATTGTTAGTACTGGCAGCGATTCATAGCGAGATCCTGGCGTCAAGCCCGTAAACATTGCAAGAGAATTCTACCATTATGTTCTATCTCGATAAATAATAACAACATATAGACCTCCCTTTGATCATCTTCCATTATCAATTCTATTCAATAGTCGTTCGCAATTTCGGATTTAAATTGATCCAACGCGGTCTATGCAAGATTCGAGGGACCGCGTAGACTACAGAACGATCAATCAAGTAAACAGGAAAATATCCAAGGGTGCTGCAGAGCAGAAGCTCCGTTCGTTTGCACCTGCAGGTCTTCTCCGAAGAATTAGTCATTGGGTGCCGGGTAATCGTTAAGCGGCACGAAAGGACGTCTCATACGATCCCCGCTAATGTAAACAGAACGTCGTTGCACCGACATGCTACCCTGTGCATCGCCATGCTTTTCATATTCACCGTGTCAATAATCCTTGACCTAATAATCGACGTACCAGCGAAATGATAGAAAGATGGCATGGCAAAAAATTAGTAAGACTCTACAACTCAAAAATCTATTTATTCCAACGATTTTAAGATCAGGTCAAAAACTATTTACTGTTTAAAATTCTATTCTGGCGTATAAATAACATATCTGCGAAATCGTGACTTGCTCTTAATGAGGGTATTTTCCATGCGATGAATTTCATATTTTTCTCATCAAGCAGATTGAAAAGTGTTGGGAAGGGGATATTCAAACGGCAACTGTACCGTCTGTGCCCCAGAGCGGGGACCTAATATAGAGGGTGAGGTAAAGGAAGTCCATCCCTTACCTTCTCCTCTATCCTACCATTTCACGGTGAACTATAGTATACAATAGCCATACGGCAAACGGTAGATGTATACGTATGCATGTTGCACTCATATTCAGTGATGCTACACAGTTACCTTAGCAGCGGTGCTCACAATCACCGGTTCGCACGCTATCGTTACATTCGTCGATATTAACAGTAAGTATGCAGCATTGCATCGGCTTTCATTAAGCATGAAAACTTTTATGCATCATAATGCTTCGGCTAACGAAACCGATTTATCCATTTTCATGTCTTCTATTTATTCGCGCGTGTTCAAAGAACAAATCTAATTATCCGGAGACGTTTGGTTTCAAGTATAATGCAAGAAATGGGAAGACATATAGATAGATAGATAGATAGCTGTCGCGACGGCTCGCTGAACCTTGCGTGTCCCGGCCGTGTCACCACAGCCTTGACCTTCTATTATGACACGAATTAGATTTAGGAGCTTTCTTGTTCCAGACAATTCTCCCGAACCGATCGAATTCCAGTAGTAAGAGCTTTTGCACACGTCTCGAAATTTTAGATCGTTTCACGTGTTTTGTACACACGCGTGCTCGTGTTTGCGATATTGCATAATAGTTCATGAATCGGTTTGCGTTTTTATCAAGCCATAAATCGTTGCCTAGGCATTAGTAAATTGTAGACTCGATCTAAGATCGGATGAAGAGTGAAACGAGGATTGCTTTAAAGAGAATGTTCGCGCATAGGAAAACTACTTAAATAGGTCTATCCTCTAAGAACTAGCAAATCGTCGGCGTTTTTAAAAAAAAACCCAACAATTTTCTTATCACTATTCTTCCTCTGTTACATGATCGCAAGTTATTAATGTTCATGGTTTTTCCATTTACGATTAGAACCGATTATACACCAATTATTCGTTCGTTGTTCGTTTATTTTGACGTACACGTACGGTACTACACATTTTCTTTTACATTTATCGTGATCATTCTGCGCTTATGTGTATTACGTTTAGCCTTACTGATAAAGTTCATACGTCAATGACTTGCACACGTGTTGGCATTCGTTCTTCCTGCTCAGAGATGTATCTCTGAGATTCTTCAGCTACAAATATGTAATAAACAACGCGTAGGCGCATAGTTTCCAGACGTCCAACGGTTTAATCCAAGTCCCATTCGATGGTACGCTTAATCGTATATATACTTTGGTAAGATTTCTCCTCCTCGTTCCACTTTCAGTGCAGATGCTCCATCATAATAGTTTCTATTTTCGCTCAGAGGGTTGGGTACGCGTCGTAGGTGCAGATGTTCACCGACGAGCTAAAAGCGTTTGGGGAAGAAGGTCGGTTTAACACTACGTATTTTCGACAGTTAGTAGATAAATAGATGAAGGAGTTATTCGATGATATATGGAATTTAGAATAGTGGATATAAGTAAACAACGAATAGAGATTCAGGAAACAGAAAAAGAGGAGGACGAAGACGTTTCATTCACACGGAAATTCCATTCTATTCCGGAACAACGTTGCTACTTACTATAAACCGTAAACGTTTCCGGTATCGTAGAACGAGGACACGTGATTATGATGGAAATACAAAGAACGTTGCAAAGACAGCGGGGTAGTTGGTAGTATATTTACACAGCCGGGAGCGTAGAAGAAAAAAGAATGAATGAAACGTGGCGACGTTAGTTAAATCTGACCTTGGAAACACTCTCTTCCAATACAACTGAAGTCATAGTAGACGTGATAAGATTAAAAATTACGATGATTCTGCGCATAAAAGAAATATTAGTCTTTCCATGATTATCTTTTACATCACTGTCGCTAATTGCTATTCTCTATGCTTATAACTTTTAACTAAGTGAAATGATGTAATTACTTCGTATTAAAGATAAAGAAATGTGCCAAGAACTTCATCCTGGCAAGTGTCTCGTTAAAGAAACGGCAGACTTTATGAAGGGAAACGAACGTAGATAGTTTACTTGTTAGTAAAATGTGTTCTAGAAACAGCTTTATCATTTAACTTCAATTTACGCGAATTCCAGGCCGTTGCTACTCCCGGACAATCACACGAAGTACCAACAGTTAATTGCTTAGAATATGTAGCGCAGGGAGAGAATCTCTCCTCGGTGCTTAGCGTAAGACAACTTACGTAAATACCATAAGACGTCAAACGAATTTATACGTATATACGAAGTTTATTAATTTGCACACCGGCATATTATCTTCGAATATAGACAGTATTTAATTATGCTATATGCAACTGAAATTTTTAGCTTCTTTCAACCTAATCTCAATCTATATGCTTCTCTGCAACTTGGGATGCAGTGTATGTATACATCATGAATAGAACAACGAGCGTAAAGTTACACCATACACGTATCAGATTTCCAGTTCGTTCCCACAGCCATCGTTTCCTATGAAATTAGGTATCGAGCTCACAGTTGCGAGTGTTTTTAAGTGCTACGAGTCATCCTTATAATAAACACAATCAGAATTACAAGCAGCTATTCAAATGCCAAGAACAAACCGCGACTAAATCCAGCTACGCGATCATCAATTTTTAATTCGACGAAATAGCTACTATCTACTTCTATTGTATTCTCGTTACATCACCGAGAGATAAATCTAATCATTGACAAAATAATATGATTTAGCAACGAATCTGATAAGCTTGCTAATTGGCTAAAACAAGCTGGTAAATGTTTCCTCTATAATTAAATTCCGCAGATTCAAGAATCATTTCAGCTAATTATTCTGCATGCTGTAAGTTCGTACTGTAATAGGATTTCAGTTGTCATCTGAGATGTGTAAATCGTTATCTAAAAATATACTTAAGCTAATTATTTGAATTTTCTACTACTTCGTAAAATATAGGCGGTTTATAAATCAGAACGTACTCCCTCATAGATATTGTTACACGACTGTATAACTTTTCAAGCATACGATCCCTGATACTCTCTATTTGAAAATAGCTTGTATTACCAACAGCGCAATAACGCCCTTGCAAATCTGAATTATCAAACGCTCTATCTTCGCTCGTTCGCTATAGAATACTTCAACACTTATTCGTTTAGCAAATTAAGGAAGTACTTGATGATTTCCGCGTTCAAATAGACATTCTATTTTACACTTTAAAATGACATCCACTATTTTATATCAAAGCTAAAATTGGTGTCTGAATTTGAGTTCATTTTTAATTGAGGACGGACAGTATTTAATGGCACAATTTTTCTATTGCCGCATCTGTTTTTCCCTTTCTTCAAATTTATCATTTTTTGACTAGGTACGTGTCGCAATCGACGCGGTCGACACGATGCACGTGCGTTCATTCATAGAACGTTGACGTGGTTTCAAAGTACTGTGTACGGTTAGTCGTAATCAAGTAAGATGCGGACACCATGAATGGCAACCTTCCTGACAAGATGACACGTATGCACAGTCGGATGTGCATAGCATAGCATTGCACAGGACTGCATTGATTGCCCACTGTTGAGTGACTTCCCATTCATTCTCACGAGCTGAAGAGACAGCACCGGCAACTGAAATCATCGTTGTACTCCTCAATGTTAAAATTTTATCCAATTTCATGATTACACTTTTTTTTCTTGTTATCTAACACAAGAAAGAGTGCATAAAAATATCTGACGTTACGAAAAAATCTGTTTTCTAAAATTGTATCGAGGACTTGAAAATGGATGAACTCAGCGACCGAGAATTTAGATATTCATACCGAGTAAAAAATTATCTATGGATTATGAAACACGATCCTGGCTCCGCGGAGACTACACGCGGAAATGGTAGCGATAATGCGCAATTACAATAGAGTAGTACAAATATGGATACACGATAGACTTTCCCGCCTGGCGAGATTTTTGTTTGTTAACTGCATTCAACGTTGGGTACTTTCCATATTCCAGACATTTCGCCGCTTACCACTTAATCGGATCGGGTATCGGAAATGGAATTACTTCTGGTCAAAGCGCCTATTTTCGGGCATGGAAACTTGCACCCAGTCGAGACAATGTTTTTTATTACAACCGAAGCGCGCAGTTGCGTTTTCCCCCATGTCGTTCAGCTCGTTTTCACTCGTTCCGTTATAAAAATAGCTGATCAAGATAATTTTCCGGTATTGCAAATAACCGGAATACTAGAGAAAAGGGCGCACATACCCGTAAGTGTTTAGAGAAAATTGCGCAAACACGCAGAATGTCGTCTAATAAAAGTAAATATGCATCAAGCTGTGATTAAATCGTTCACAGTGATAAAATACCATTACATTACGTTTTTGTTATGCTGTTATTTTTTGAAGAAGGATGCTTTGAGATTATTTATTGCTGAAAGACTAGTTTCATTATTCGCGTTCCGTATAGTGTAAGTAGGGCAGTTCGTTGCTTAATTAGAACTACGTACGTTCACTCGTGTGCGCTACTTCTTTTTTTTACAATCATAGCTCGTAGAAATTTCGGTCTGTCGAAATCGAAGGTATTAAGCAACGAATGCATAGCAACTATACCATTTATTACGCGTTGGAAAAAGTATTCAGGCATTTATATTATTTACGAGTTTAAGCAAATTTTTCGAACATTCGTATTTTCATTTCATTCGTATTACAATTCCGTATGGATAGTTAATTAATCGAATAGAAAGAATGCGTACGTTTTCGCCGCGAAATATCTGCATTTAATTATTCGTCGCATGTATTTCCCATCAACAAGTGACTTTCACTGCTTATCATTAATGGCAATGAGGTGCTTCATGTAAATACTTGAGATTTTGTACAAAGCCAAACTCCGTAATCTTTCAAACACTGAATAGTTATCGGGAAAACTCTAATTAGAATCTGAACTGCATAGCTTATTTATTACGTACGTGCACATGTACGTTTGCTCTTATGTTCAGAGACCTTCGGACTTGTTCGTCATCCGTTATAGGATGCAAAGTGCATGCGGAACTGTTTTTTGCGATGATACGCCCGGCGCCGGGACGCTGCTCTCACGGAGAGTCTCGGTCTGCGACCGTCCGCGTTTTGTAGTAAGTTCATATTTTTAACTTAATGACGCAGCTAAGAGACAGTCGGCAACGGCATGACTGACGAACAGTAGATCGGAAACGTGACCGTCTAGTCACGAATAGACTTGTATTTCTACGATCGGTGTCATTGGGTCTGCGGTCCGAGCTGCAGCCACCTTGGCACGAATTCTCGATCGAGAGGAAACTAGCGAATTTCATTGTTCCACGTAGATTCTTTTAACAAGAATTCTTAACTATACAGTGTACCTTGTTTGATCTGTGCCATACACCGAAGGCCTATGATATTCAAGATATATCCTTGACCTCGACCTCGATCTCGATCGCACACTGAACTTTCCATACGACTGAGAATTTCTAAAGATTTTTAACCAGCTATTAAAATAGAAATGACTGACATTTTTATATAGAATTCATCTATACGTATTGTGTACTAGTGTACGTTATCAAGAATTTCTATTACGAATTTTATGATTCATAGTAATTTAAGATCGCGTCAGAGAATTGAAGTAAAAGAAAAATAATTTTAGAAGAACGCATAGCTACTGGTCTAAACATCCGTCAGTAGCTGTATCTTCAAATGAAGATCTATCACGACCTTGCCACAGGTTTTTAATACCTGAACCATCTGCATAATTTGCATGGATCAATATTGCAGGGAATAATTGTCGGGATAGTCTTGTCCTTGCGTATGTTTCTCAGTGAGTTACCGTGTCTCTTCAAGTTTTATTAATAATCAGTGAGCAACTCGATGAATAAGTGTTTCTCACGATACGCTTTGTGACGTGTATGCTATTGATACAAATTTTTTAACTCGAAAACTTTTAAAAATTCGTTGAATCACGGAACTCAGTCAAATGTACAGAACATATTAAGAAAAGATATGTCCGTAACATATATGGACAGATGATGATTAATTTTTGAATGTAGTTCGGTATGCACATTCTTACATTACTACACTGACGTCAAGCCAGTTGTCATTCATGACTCATGAATGTTTCCCTTCTCTCCTGTTACTTTATCATTTGCCATTACAAAACGCGATAATGATTCATTAAATGGATTTTTTAATGTATTGTCGAATATTTATAAATTGCTATCCTATTTTGCCTCTGAAGAACTACGATCACTTATAGAAAAGATTTTGTACCTTATTTAAAAGTTCAGGATAATCTCTGGCGCCAAAGTTTTCACATAACACTCTCATAAGCTTCTACTGTTCTGCGGGAAACCGCCTACTACCTCTACGTAACAAGCTTTTGAAGAACGTAATAATTATGTAATGATGCAACAGAAATCTTCAAGAATTGTATAATACTTCATAATAGCTCTACAACGATCTATAGCTACGCATTCAATTTTTGTGTAATTCTTTTCATAGTGAGGGAGTCACATTATATCTCATTTTAGATTTCTAAGAACACATATAATACGAAGGTAAATAATAAATTTTATTTCCTTTGTTTTTACATAACTGTACAAACAATTATATGTATACTAACGTTTTCTTCCACCATTCTTTTGACTCTTGCGACTCTTTCTACCATTTTTCTTGCGTCTACGATCAAGCAACTTACGTGCCTTCAATACTTGTTCTGGCCGCTTCAGTTCATTATTCTTTTTAAGTTTCTCTTTTATCTTTTTATTATGCCGTGCCCAATGTGTATTTGCCGTTGTTTGCACTGTAATATATAAAAATAAATATTATATATGCAAACATACAATTAAATAATGAAGAAGTATTTCTACGTACGCTTCTGCACTTTTGTAGATTCTCCTTCGCTGTCATCGTCACTCGCAGCATCAACTTTGCTCTTCTCCTTCCACGTCGAATAACGGTTCGATTTATAAGACGCGGGTATCCAAACTCCGGATTCCGTTCGTATTTTTTTAGCTTTCTGCTCATTATTTAAAGTGACCATTTTTTTCTTCTTGCGATCCCACTTTTTGATCTGTGTTTGAAGTCGTTGAGATTCTTCGTTGTCGGCAGTCAGGTCCATTTGTACCTTTTCCGCTTCCGTGTTAAAGGAATTAACTGCTAAACCTTCCTCCGTATGCCTATCAGGGGCAGAGTAGGGAATAAAAAATTCTTTGTCTTGTGTCATCGACCGTTTCTTCTTTTTAGGAGGTTTATACAAATCATCAAGATTTCTTTTTTTGGGAAACACAACTGTATTGAACGCTGCGTTAATCTCATCATCTGTACTCGATGGAAGAATTCTCCTCACTGACTCTTTAATCATATCATTCTTTTTTGACTCTAATTCATCTACTTTTCTATGAAAATGAATAATATTTTCTTTATGTAGCGTACGTTTTTTCTTCATTACTTGATAATCCGTACATGATGCTTTTGATCCAATTTCAAAAATCGTACCATGAGGTCGGTAATTTACTATTTTTGATAATAATTTTGTTGTAGTCGAAGTAACATCAGAGTATTCTGGTATTACTCCCGCTTCATTAATATGTAATTCCTTTACTCTCTTGATACTCTCCGACGAAGCTGCAGGTCGTGATCGGATGTATTGTTTATATCCATTATCACAAACTTGTTCCATATTTTGGAGATCAGTGGAACAATTATGCCAATTTATTAACTCGCTCAGTTCCTCCTCTATCATTGCTTGTGGCATTTTACCAATGACACCATCCGTACTTTCTGTAGATCCGGAAGGTGGTACAATGCATAATGAACGTCCAAGAAAAAGATGTAAATCTAATAAGTAAGCATATTCATCTGGGCTTATGATGTTATATGCTGTTCCAGCACGACCTGCTCGTGCACAACGACCTACTCTATGCACAAAAAGCTTCGATTTTGCCGGAAAGTTGAAGTTTATTACGTAATCCAGGTGTGGAATATCCAAACCTCGTGCGGCAACATCTGTGACCACCAGAACTCGAGCTTTACCGTTTTGAAATTTAGCGGCATTTATTTTTCGAGCTGATGGATCCAAATTGGAATAAATAAACGTATTGGAAATCCCCGCTTTATCCAATATTTGATGAATATATTCAACATGATGCATCGTCGCAGCAAATACGACCGTTTGAGAATCATCCTTAATAACATTTTTCAACAAACATAGCAATACTGCCAATTTTTCTTCTGGTCGGCATGTTATGAACGAAAGTTTCAACTGTTCCGGTATTTTGCTTTCTACATCTAATCGCAATAGAACAGGATCAGTTAATCCGGCTTTTGCAAACTCGACTAGGAGCTTAGGTAATGTCGCCGAAAATAATAACGTTTGTCTAGATTCTGGTAATCTGTTCGTAATCTCATTGATCTGTTCTCCAAAACCCATTTCAAATAATCTGCAATACACAAGTTTCAACAAATCGGTAATACGTTAATTTAAGACCTAACACTTTCTATGTGTAAGTACAATATAGAATATATTCTTACCTATCAGCTTCATCAAAAACTACGTATTCTATATTATTTAATTGTAGATCCATTTCTATGCATATATGTAAAAATCGGCCTGGTGTTGCTACTAATATATCAGGATTTCCATGAATTACACTGAACTGATTTTCCATACTATCACCTCCAAGAATTACAGCCGCTTTTAAGCCAGTAAATTTGCCTAATTCTTTTAGAAATTTCAATGTCTGTAATGCCAGTTCTCTGGTAGGTGATAAGATTAATGCTCTTGCACCAGTTTTTGCTTGCCTTGTTTTAAGCTTTTCAAATAAAGGAATTAAAAAGCAAGCTGTTTTTCCACTGCCTGTCCTAGCCATAGCTACTATATCACGGCCTTCTAAAGCCAATGGTATTGTCTGTGGAAACAAATATTTGAATAGTTAATACTTTTTATTATCAATCAATTTTAATTAACATTGTACAGCATACTTTTCTTTGTATAGGAGTTGGTATCTTGTATCCACGTCTTAAAATTCCTTTTAATACAGGGAAACTAAGAGCCATTGATTGAAATCCTCCTGATTTCTTACATACTTTCTTCTTAATATTGGTGATTTCATTTTCCTCCTCATTATCGCTCACTTCTTCCGGATCATCAAAACCCACGATTTTTGTGTCTTTCATTTTCTTTTAATTTCCTTTAACAACAATATGACTGTCAAAAATAATCTGTAATGAATTGATTAATTTTGGATATAACACGTGGATCTACTAACTTATGACAAATGTAAATTGACACTATTTTTAATGCAATACTAAGCAGGTATACAGTATTAAATACAAATTGTTTCTTAGAATTATAAACTAAATATCATGTTGCAATTTATGCGCTGATTTTTTTAATTCTATAAAGTGTAACATGCATCGACAGCACGGTCATAGCGACATCGACCATTCACTTCAAGTTATACTGATCAGTGTTTTCAACTTTATAAATTCACAAAATGGACATGTATTAGCATATATATTATCGTTTTAAATAAATATACTAAATATGTTTTGTGCTTATTGTTTTAACTATGTCTTTTATCATTTTCAATTTCAAAATTCTGATTTAGATTGCACTTTGTATTCAACATACATCGAATTTAATCTCGTTGATATTGGCAGTATGTGAAATACACTTCACGAGATTGCATCAATCGAAACTCGGCCATTTTTGTCAAAGCTATCACACCGAGTAAACATGAAGTAAGTAAGGTTTTTAATGAAATACGTATCCATTAAATCACATACGATCATACGAATTTTTTTTAATTTATCTAAGAAGTTGTTCCTTCCGAGTATTTTCAATAAAGATGATGTCAATCTTTTTAGGATCGGTCTTTGCGCATACAGTGGATATAAAATATATCCTGGCCATGGTAAAACCATGGTTAAAGTGGATGGAAAAGTACGTACAATATAAAGCAAAAGCCTATTTAATACGAGAATTATTAATTCTTATTATTACTGCCATTTTACAATTGAATGTCATCATACTAACATTTTATTTTCATTTATTTACCATAACCTTCCTTTTTCTATTGTACTTCTCAGACATTTACATTCTTGAACTCAAAATGTGAATCTGCACATTTAATGAGGCGCAATCCAAGGAAAGTGACATGGACAGTATTATACAGGTATGTCCTTTCTTCTTAATTTTTATATATTTTTAAAAACAGAATATGATTCATTAAATAAAATTCTATATTACAGACGTAAACATAAAAAGGGACAAGAAGAAGAACAAGCGAAGAAAAGGACGAGACGTACTCAAAAATTCCAGAGAGCTATTGTAGGTGCGTCCCTTACAGACATATTAGCCAAACGAAACATGAAACCAGAAATTCGTAAGGCTCAAAGGGAGCAGGCAATTAAGTAAGTATTTCTTGAATATGACAAAATATATGGTGCTTTATACTGTAGACATCTGTTCCTTTGATATGATATTCCATGTCATATTAGATTTCAGAATGTCTTAGAATAACTGAATTGCTTCACCCAGAATTGTATTAATTTTTTACACTGTCTGGCTTTTGCGGGTTCATACAGTTTCCATAAATTTATAAGACAATATGTATTAAATATATATTTCTGTTTTAGAGCTGCTAAAGAACAGAAGAAAGCTGCGAAGGCAACAAAGAAGGCAGTTGTTGCACCCAAAGCGAAAGCATTGCCCAAACACAAAGCAGCGAAGATAACGCAGAAGGCGGCTCCTCGTGTTGGTGGAAAACGTTAATTTACGAAACTGTATAAATAAAAAGGAACTTTATATTTAAGTAATATATTTTTTATTTTCCCAACATGATACACATTATAACGTGTTTGAAACTAGATAATTAAAAGAACATCTATTGCGTTCTTTGTACATACATACATTTATACTATGCACACAATTGTTATTATAATCTCATTCAACGATGAATCATTTCAAATGTTAACATCTTATTACATTAGCATATTTTACTTTTTCTTGTTCAATTCTTTTTTCAAAATAGACAATCTTGTCAAAGCTTCGTCTCTCCACGCGCGTCTTTTTTGAAGTTGGTCTAATGGGCACATTTGATTCAGTTCGTTGCTAATTTTTTCCGCCATTTCACCCTCAAATTTCGGAACTGGACCGAATGTCAAAGACGTATTGTATATTGAATTTTTATAGGTCTCACAATACTTCTTCATTCCTAAAACAATTATGTAAATATGTAAATTACATGATATATATTTCCGATATTTTTATGTAACATGGTAATATTACCTTCTGCATTCAAATGGGCCGCTTCGAACGCGCCGAGGAACGCGTAGCGCATTCCGAGGCCTTCGCTCATAACTGCATCCACATCTTTTACGCTTAAAATTCCATCGGCCACCAATCTCCACGTCTCGTTCAAAATCGCATATCTAAATTACATACATGGAGAATCAATTAAGAAATCGAAGAGCATGGACAATCGAGATTAAATCGAAACATGCATACTGTATTCTGTTAAGTGCAAAACCATCAATCTCTTTTGAAAGTAAAACAGGTGTCTGGCCTATTTCACTCATAATAGCTTTTGTTTTCTGCTGTATATCCGCACGCGTCCATGGTGCCGGTACAATTTCTACGAGTGGTACGAAGTACGGGGGATTCACCTACGATCAAAGAAATTTAATTGTTTCTGACATTAATTTTCACTGAAAAATTCATCGATTTTTACTCTACGGAATTATACGTACGGGATGTGACACAATGAGTTGCTCGCGATGCTTCAAGTTTTCGCTTAATAAGGATGGGCGAAATGTTGATGTTGAAGAAGATAAAATTACTTTGTCATCTACTACGTCGTCGAGTTGACTATACAACTTCACTTTCAGCGGCAAATTTTCAGGTACGCATTCTTGTACAAGTGTTGCGTTTTTCACAGTCTCAGCCAAATTAGTTGATCCTGTTGATTATTATGATCGTAAACACTTTACCGCTATTTATGTTAACTTGAATTTTCTTCAAACATTTATTATTAATTGAATATATATTGCTTGTTAGAGAATTGCGAACCTTTTATTAATTTTAATTGCTGTTCGGCGTTAACTGTTCCCCTTAAAGTACCGGCTTGTTCAAGGTGATTTACGTCTTGGCGAATTTCTTCTAAAGCCCGAGTAATTTGCTCCTGTACGATATCGTACAAAACTACTTCGTATCCTGCGCCAGCAAAAAGCATCGCCCAGCTACGACCGATTATACCGCTAAAATAGTAAATGTGCTGTTAGAATGTTAAGAAAACATCAATTCTTTTACGTTACATTGTTAGAAAGAATATTATACAATTGTTTGCGTTTATCATTTAAATTTTCCGCTGCCAGCTATCATATTATCTTATCAGAGCCAATCCGGGTCGTAAGTACTTTTAACACTTGATTTTTAAGCCATTATCGACGAAAGTATGATGTAAATATGATGTAATTTATAGTTGCTTTATTAAAACGATTAGAAAATTGCATTTATGAATCGCATATAATATAGAATTATATTTATCGCTTATGACATTAAATTATGGAATTGGACTGTATATTTTATATATATTTCTATATTCCATTACATTGAGTCAATATTTGATACATAATTAAACACGTAATTATACTGAATAATAAGAACAAGACTGTTTAGCGCCCCGTAGCAAGTTTGAATATTCAATGCGCTTAAAAAAATTATTATTATTATTATATTACCGCTTATATTATTAATGAAACGACTTTATTTAATTTGAATTTCGTTACCTGCCAATTATACCGATCTTTTCATTTTTGAGAGCCATTGTTGAATACTTGTTTAACTTCAGAATTTCGTCGAAACTATACTAACTCAAATCACGTGTGAGTTATACACGATTTCTGACACCATGGAACGTCTGCCATACTAATTCATGTATATATATCCTCTTCTGAGATAGCCCCACCAGTTATACATGTTGACTATGACGCGACTTCAATTATAATTCGATTATCTTTTACGATTATCTTCCACTTGAAATGTTAGTGTCATCTGATAATTTTATAGATACTGGAATCGAGTAAAATCAAACTGATTGCATAATCGTTTGCCCCAATCGAAGAATAAATGAGAACGTCAGAATACCCTGAATAAAATTAGAATGGCAAAAACCGCTACAAAGAGGAAGCATTGAACACGGTCTACGAATGACTTGCTGTAACCTTTTGGTGAGAAAGATGTATGTCGAAAAATGATTGGTTAACAGTAAGAATTTCACGCGGGGAAAAACCTAACATCCGAAGCCAAGGTTATATTCTGACGCATTCTAGAGATAAGTTACATATTGTCTGGTGAGTACGCGAACGTTTCGCAAGCGATATCAAGCTGTCAAACTTTGTTCGATATCGCTACTTCTCTTAAAAGTATTATTACATACAAAATAGTGGAAGCGTTCGTTTACTACCGTGATAAATTTTGAATTAAATCTACACAATGCCTGAAGTTCACGAAAGTTCTCCGGTTCTAGCCAGTGCCTCCGAAAATCAGGACCTTTTCCCTTACAGATATGGTAATTAGTCATTTATATTTGTCTACTATAATATTTTGCATGTGAAACTGTTTTAAACAATTTTCTCCTGAAGAGTTACAGACAATGAATGACTCGGGTGCTTATAGTCCTCACACAGGATCTCAGGGTGCACCGAGTGCTGCTTCACCTATGTCAGCAATGTTTTCGTCAATCCAAAATGCTGACTTGTTGTTAGAAGGAATAACATGTATGATATTTCATAATGTTTATCTATATATTTGATTTATTTTATTTTTATGTTATTTCTTATCTTTTATGTTCAAGTTGAAGTTCCATATCTGACGATATTGGATCAGCCGTCAGAAAAATTTAGATTCCGATATAAATCGGAAATGGTTGGGACTCATGGAAGTTTAATGGGTTCTAACAGTAACAACAATCGAAGTAAATCGGCACCAACAGTCAAAGTATGTAAAATTTATTTCGTATTAGTAAGTAACAAAAACGTTGTTTCATTATTTATATATATTGGTCATATCGTTTAGTTGAACAATTATTCTGAATCCGCAATAATACGATGTACATTGTTTACGTCTGACGAAGAGCTAAGGATTCCACATGCTCATAGATTAATTCGTCGAGTTGGTGGTGTAGACTATGACGATCCTCACATTGAAATATCATCTGAGAATGATCATATTGCGACGTATGTTGAACTTGTTGTCAGTTATCAAAGCGTTCTTTAATAATTTATCACTAACAAATTATGATATCAGGTTTAATGGAATGGCCATTATACACACAGCGAAAAAGAACGTGAAAGATGAAATCATAAGAAAATTACAGAGACAGTTTCTGGAGGAGCGTAGAAAACAAAATCCAAATGCGACTCTTAATATCAGGGATACAGCAGAAGTATGTTATTTCATTATTTATGTTATCTGATCTAGTTGTCTTTATACGTACGTAATGTTTAATTTGAAGTAGACTAATTTATTCAGCGAGATAAGGCACCAGAGAAAACACTGGAAAAACGACTTGTAGTTGTAGCACTCAACTACTGTAATGAGATTTTTTTATTTAACTTACGTTCAATAACCGATCAATAAAGCATGAAACGTGAATATGTAGAATACGAGAAAGAACAAAATAAAGATACACGAAAATGAGGAGTAATTAATGATGCTGACTACAGTAATGTGACATCTTTTAGTAATTCGAGCTGGCAATTCAGATATATACTCTCTAAAACAGGATGTTTTTGTTTACGCGACAGTTGCTTATCGATGTGCGCAACAGGTCATCTTGAAATAAAAGCATCTTGGCGCACGTTTTCACGTTATTAACAGTTGCCGAACGATTATGCAATTGGTTTAATGAGCAATAAACAGTAAAAAATATAAAAATCGTTTGAACTAATAAAAAATCGCAGATGATTTGACCTTTTGTACGAAATTTTGATGGCACATAACGATCAAGGTTTAAGATACGTTTCGTACTTCGAGCAGTATTAACTTATATATGGCGATATATTCTGATTGTTGCGCTGAATAGTGAAAGGAAAGTTTAAGACACTTGGCCTTAAAATTATTCGGGACAACAGTCATGAAGATTTTGAGCCATGACCGTCTGTTACACCGAAGTACGAATTTTTGTTTTAGCGAAACAAGCAGAAATAAATTGATCCTTTTTAGGACTGCACTCTTCAGTTGTATCCGGTATACATAAATCTTTTGTTCTTTCTGATGCCTCATTTTGTTCAACGAATTATAAATGAAATATAACTTAATTCTCACCTTACTTTGAAGATCAAAACCAAAGCTGAGTCTTATCACAAGTTCGTGAATTTAAATAGTGTTGCACTATGCTTCGAAGCATTTATTTCGGATGGAAACGGAATAATGAGCCGAATCGCAGACCCTGTGTATTCAAATACTATTAACAATCTCAGTAAGGGAATAGCATGATTAATCAAACCTATTGTAATAACAAAATAATCATAGTGTTTGTAATTTGATAGAAAGCGCATTGACCGGAGAGCTGAAAATTTGCAGAATAAATAAACTAACGAGCAGTGTAGAAGGACAGGAAGAAATATTTATGCTCGTAGAAAAAGTTGGGAAAAGTAAATATCTCTTTTACCTAATTAATATGTATATAAAAACAGCAGATTTATATGAGATATAATAAAATATCGTTTTTATCATAGAGAATATTAAAATAAAGTTTTTCGAATTAAATTCGGAGAACAACGAAATTTGGAGTGCATATGGTACATTTTCAGAACTAGACGTACATCATCAATACGCGATAGTATTTCGGTAATATTATTAATTATGAACAATGATTTCTAACAATTCAGTTTCTATATTGTTTTCAATATTACTCTATATAGGACACCTGCATATAGGGATCTTAATATCACTTCACCACGAAAAGTTTATATCCAGTTAGAACGACCATCTGACGGAGATATTTCTGAACCTCTCCAATTTACTTACAAACCAAGTGACAGGATAATGGGTAAGTTATAAGATTATTCTGTTTATAAATTTACAGTGAATCTAAGATGAAAATAAATGTAGGCAGGAAGCGGCCACGAATATCGTATTCTGGCAGTTTGGAGTTACCACACAAACAACCAAGCACTGATATTAGCAGGGAGAATATACTGGACAGTATGAATAGCGAAGAATTAAAAAAACTATTGTCCGTAGGTGTTAGCTCTTCAATAAGTGAGGATGTTCTAGCAGGTATAGATCTTAATGGTAGGTGAAGAACTATTTTACTTTTTGGCAAATGTATTTATTTTGGTTTAATCTTATTACTTTGTTATTATCTTGCTACTTCGTAGGCTACTTGCAATTTTTCGATGCAGATGAAGGCCAGCTGACGGCTGATAGTTCAACAGCCTCACAGGTATACATTTACTTTTACTATCAATTTGCAGGTTTATTCAAATACCATATATCTTTCTACTTTTGTTATCAGCATAAAGATGACACAATGTTTGCTAGAAATATACTTATGGACATTGTACAGTATATGAAACTGGATTCCAAAAATGCAGGAGAGCATATTCAGAAACTGCTCAATGATAGGACGACATATGGCGACACCCCACTGCATGCAGCACTTCGATATGGCCAACACGATATCGTCAAATATCTTTTACTGTTAATATGTGACAAGGATTGCAAGGGTCTTTTAAATCTACAAAACAGTTCTGGAAAAGTAACTTTTGACCCGTTATCTATATATTTGTTCTTAGTAATATATACGTAATATATACGTAATATATACTAACATATTGTTTAGACACCATTACACTTTGCAATCTTACAAAATCAACCTGAAGTTGCGAAAGCACTACTTATGCTCGGTGCGGATCCAAATCGACCAGATGAATATGGATTTTCTCCATTACATATGGCAGCGAAAAGTGAGTTAAATTATTGTTAAATTCGATTGTCTCGGGGCATCTGGTTGTAAACAGTATTTTTAAAATATTTTTATTTCCAGTTCCAGACGCTGGCGTCTGTGTTGACACGCTGTTGTCGAAAGAAGGTATCAACATTGAAGCACATAACGATGTGGGGTGGTCCCCATTACATCTGGCAGCTGAAGCAGGATCGTATAATGCAGTACGTTCACTTGTTCGTGCAGGAGCAAATGTGAATAGTACCGACATGTCTTACGGTCGAACAGCGTTACATATAGCTGTTGAGGGTGGACACAAAGACATTGTCGAATTTCTACTCAAAAAGGTTGATATTTTTAGTGTTTTTTGCGGTAATATAATTTCCAGATTTTTACAGATTTTCATTTGAATATTTCCGTACAATTATAGACGGACATATCCGTAAATAAGAAAAACTTCAGCGGTAACACCGCTTTGCATACCGCAGTTGTCCATCCAGGAACACGTGCAAAAGAATTATGCGAATTACTAATTCAACATGGGGCAGACCCACGTATTCAAAACCATGATCGAGAATCGAACGATGTGCGTGATTTTGTGTAAAATATTATCTTATATCGTATTTGAATATTCAACATTTTTATCTTTATTCATTTTTAATAGGAAGAGAAAACGAAAGATTCATTGGTTAATGTTAAAATTGAAGTTGATTCAGATGATGAGAATACGGAAGTTACGGGACAGTCATCATTTGACTTGGCTATGAATAAACCAGACGTAATTACTTTATGTTTATACATATATTATGATAAGTTTCAGAAAGTCGAATGTTTACCTAAGTAGGATGAATCCTCAAATTACTTCTTTTTTTCAAGATTTTACAGCTGCTTAATAGACAGACCGATGATAATACAAATCAGATATGTATGGTTACAACAAAATTGGAATTGAAAGATGAGAGTATGAACATAAATTGGCTAAATACTGAGCATAAAGAAAAGTTGGCTCTTATTTTAGATAAATCGGAAGGGTGGAAAAGGCTGGCAAAACATTTAAATCTCGACTATTTATTGAAAACATTTCAGCCTAGTTTCGCAAGTCCATCTTCGCTGCTTTTGAATTACATTGACGTAAGTTATATAAATATATTTTTTTGAGACCAGAGTGATACAATAAAAAACAACGAAATTATTTAGGTACAGGGATCCTTATCTATCTCGGAGATGGAGGCTATATTACGGGAGATTGGAGAAGAAGAAGCAACAAATTATATTCGTTCAATTTCATTTATGTATTCGTAATCTGCATGTGTTTTTATTTAAATTTGTATTATATATGTAAGGTAGATTAAGCTTGTGTAAAATATATTTTTATATATTTCTTCAGTTTTCATATTGTTTCATAAAAAATGATGAAATTACTGTAAATGTAGATTTATTATAAAAAATACATGATTAAACTCTGTGCATTCGAACAAAACAGGATCTTATCATTTCCACCTATCGAACGTTTTGTTGTTTTTGTGGGTAAAAGCGGTAAAAGGTTTAGGTTAAAACAGATAAACTTTCAAGATTTAAGACACTTGTTAAGTTGCAGTATTATTGAATGTCTTTTGAAAACCTGCACACACACGTGTATGAATTCTTGTTTAGTATATAACAATATTTTGTTAGCGAACTATTTGCAGTGAGGTGTGACATAGATATAAAGCAGCTGTTACGTACGACGTAATATTCATTCGAGAGAACAAGTTATCGAAAAAATTTTCTAATACTGGTAATACCCGTATTATATGTGTAAATACGAAAATATTTTCTTTCATTTCAATTCTAAAATGTACGGCGTAATCGTCAAACTTGAATGTTGAGATGAATCACACGTTTGCGGGAGGCGGATCATCTCTGATTTTCTAAGATATTGCACCTGTTTGAAATCCACTGTTGAAATAGAAATACTATTTTTGAAAATAATTAATTCGCTTAAAACACAAAATGGATAAACTAAGAAGAGCTTTGAATGGCAGTGATCAATGCGATGAGGAAAGTGGTATCATTACACAGGTAATTATTTAATGTCTGCTAAAAGACCATTATTTTTAACAATCTGTTATTTACATTTCATTATGCTTGTATGATATTATTTTAAATGCATACTATTTTCTAATGGAAGGCAGATGTGGACTTCGTGGTAAGCTTACAACTTATAAAAAAATTCATGCTTTCCAATAGCCTGAGTTATCAATGGAATTGTTACTATTTTTATTTGAATTAAACGAAATTTTGTTCATAGGTTATGGATCAATCCACCTTGAGTTGGTCTACACGTATAAAAGGATTTGCTATTTGTTTTGTCGTCGGTATACTATGCTCATTCCTAGGATCGTTTGCCTTGTTTTTAAACAAAGGCCTGGCAGTATTCGCAGTATTTTACACATTAGGAAACATTATCTCAATGGCAAGGTAGACTATTATATTAATATAAGCTTTCTTTCAGTCTTTCCTCCCATTTATACGATTGTGGATTCCTTTTAATAATTCATTTCTTTACAAAGGTCTAACAGCGAGTCGTTTAGTGAACTTACCAATAAATTGTATAATAATATAAGTAAATAATAAGACTAATCGTATAAAAAATTGTTACATTATAAATATTAGTCTAATCATTTCCCCAATGATCCTGTGTTATAAATCTACATATATTTCTGATGAAACTTTATGATCTTGTTAAAATAGAAATATTTTTTTATTTTATTCATAGCACATGTTTTCTAATGGGTCCATTCAATCAGATTAAGAAGATGTTTGCATCGACGAGACTGATAGCAACTATTTTAGTATTTCTATCAATTGCGATGACATTATTTGCAGCCTTGCATGTAAGTATGTTACGAGAGGTGTACGTTAATATTGTTAGGCCGGCATAACATACTTATTTGACATGCATATTTTTAGCTGAGGAACGCTGGATTGGCTCTTTTGTTTATAATTATTCAATCTTTGGCAATGACTTGGTACTCCTTGTCTTATATTCCTTACGCGCGTGACGCTGTTAAAAAAACTGTGGAATCATGTATCACGTGAAAAGTCTTGCGAGCTTGCAGTAACATTATAAGACAACACTTAATAATAAATATACAGAGACTTCTATATTGTTATCCTACATTATGTGGACTGCTAGCTAACTTGAAGCACAATGTAATATTAATGATATGGAAATTCTAACATTTATAATACGTCTATACCTCATTGACAACAGGATAAAGCGTTTCTGAACATGTATTTAGTATTATAACATTTTTTACTAAACAAGTACATAAATGGAAATCTACACCCAGCTTATACAAAATATATAACATTCATGTAATATTGTTTGCTTTCTATTATTTATTATTTCATCTTTATACAGTATTAATAATTTTGTATACTTAATTGTTTGTGTCACATATTCTTACTTAATAAATCTGAACATGAATTTTAATACTGTCTTATAATGATTGG
Source organism: Ceratina calcarata (assembly GCF_001652005.2). Classification (NCBI taxonomy): domain Eukaryota; kingdom Metazoa; phylum Arthropoda; class Insecta; order Hymenoptera; family Apidae; genus Ceratina; species Ceratina calcarata. The sequence goes on from NW_017177240.1 coordinate 869,976, forward strand.
CACTTAGTTGTATCCTTGTCACATCTCGAGTATAATTAAATTCTATTATTATTATTACTGCATCTCTTTTTCATTGAGATTATAAGCTCTTAAACTTTTTAAACATTTCCGTTTAAAAGTTGAATGTTCCATGTCGTCTACCCAATCGTGCATCGTCACAAGCGCGAACCACCAATCACGATTCTGGATGATATTCGTCGTTCAAAGATGGAAGTTCTAATTGGATGAAAATAAACAATAATTTCTTTTTCGTCCTTCCCGTGGCCCGTGGACAGCAACAGGTTCTAGGCCTAGGTACAAAGAAATTCATCCTGCAGCAGCCATCATTGTACGTTTGACGCGCGGGTCGCGATCACGGTCGTTAAGCGTTTGTTAATCGACATTCTCTTCACATTCTAATATTTATTGACATATTTACAGTAAGTAATATTCATTTTATTTTATCGTGTATCTTAAGTTTGGTTCTAGATCGAATCTGTATAATGCAAGAAAGAGCTTTGGAAAAATAGGGAAAAAACCGTTAGGGTACATCCGAGTTTAAAATTGTTTAACATTTCAGTATCATCTCCAGTATATCATATTTGTTTCATTAGATTTTTCGTACATTATCACGCAATTTTATGGTGCTTTATTCGCGATTTGTTCAATCAATTGTATAAGACGAAAAGGAAAAGCTTTTCATCTTTTTCGTTGAAACTATTATATCTCTCATTAAATTCATTTTGTAATTGTATACATTGGTGATCTTTGTTGATTACATTTTCACAGAGGAAGGGTTCACATCTGATTTAAGTGAAGTTGAAATTGCAAAAATGCCTGCACCAGAAGCCGATTGTAATAATCGTAAGGCTAACTTTAAATTCAACAATAAACATGAGGTAGGTCAATCATTACACACACATTTATAAAGTATATTTCATTATTAATGACATTTTATATTATTTCGCTTTTCTATGGAATGTTACATAACAATGTACCCCTTTTTATGTAATCTCCGTTAATTTTCTATCATAGGAGGCACGTAGAAGAAGGAGTGAAATATCTGTTGAACTGCGTAAAGCAAGAAAGGACGAGCAATTGTTAAAAAGACGAAACTTAAATGTAGGCAAAGAATTGGAACCTACTATAGAAGAAAATCCTGCCTCTCCAGTTTCAACCACCATTGAACAGATTGTTAATGGCATGAAATCATCAGACCCGACAATTCAACTTCAAGCAACACAAGCATGCAGAAAAATGCTAAGCAGAGAGAAAAATCCACCAATAGATAATATGATACAAAGTGGAATGGTGCCATTATGCATTGAATTTTTGGATTTTCATCACAAGTACATATTTGACAATAATCTTATTAACTTAATTTTATTCAATGTACAAGTTGCTTAAATGCTTTTAACGTTTATAGCACTGCACTACAGTTCGAAGCAGCTTGGGCTTTGACTAATGTAGCATCCGGTACATCTGAACAAACTCATGTCGTTATTAAACATGGTGCCGTACCAAAATTGGTCGATTTGCTAAAATCTCCGTCATCAAATGTCGCTGAACAGGCTGTATGGGCACTTGGAAATATTGCTGGAGATGGACCAACGGCTCGTGATCTGGTCCTTGGATACGATGCCATGCCACGATTGTTAAATTTAATTACGCCAGAGACTTCTGTATGTACGATGTACATAATCATGGTGCTTTCTGATGATACGAAATTATTATTATATGTGTTACCATTGTAGGTAATATTTGCTCGTAACATCGTTTGGACGTTATCCAACTTATGTCGCAATAAAAATCCGCCACCTCCATTCCAAATAGTGAGAACTGCTCTTCCAGTGTTAAATCGTCTACTGAGTAACAATGACAAGGATATACTTGGTACATTGTCATGTCTGTTTACAACTTGTTTATGTGATTGAAATAAAAATATCATTATTACTTTATTATTACAGCTGACGCTTGCTGGGCTCTTTCATATCTTACGGATGGCTCTAACAGTAATATACAAGCAGTTGTAGATTCCGGAGTTGTACCCAAACTTGTACAGTTATTGACTTCAACTGAAGTAACAGTTTTGACACCTGCACTACGAGCTGTCGGAAATATAGTTACAGGTGACGATATTCAAACAGATGCAATAATAGCAGCTGGTGGTTTGCAACATTTGGGATTATTGCTTCAACATCATCGCATCAATATTGTTAAGGAGGCAGCCTGGACTATAAGTAATATTACTGCTGGTAATATGGAGCAGATTCAACAAGTTATTAATGCTGGATTATTACCACCTTTGATACAAGTTTTACAATCTGTACGTAGTCTGTGTTTGATTTACGATGGATAATTGCTAACGGTACAATTAACAAATTAAAAATAATTGTATATTTTATATAGGGAGATTTCAAGTCTCAAAAAGAAGCAGCTTGGGCGGTGACAAACTTAACTTCGAGTGGTTCGGTACAGCAGCTGGCGCAGTTAGTACAGATGGGAGTGCTTGGACCATTCTGTAATCTTCTGGAAGCCAAGGATTGGAAAACGACTGTTGTCGTTCTTGATGGTTTAAATAATATCTTGAGCGCCGCACAGAAGATGAAGGAAGTGGATCGGGTAGCTATTATAATAGAAGAAGTTGGCGGCCTGGATAAGCTGGAAGCCCTTGAGCATCACGCTGTAGAAGAAGTGTATCAAAAAGCAGTTGCAATGATAGATAGCTTCTTCTCAGAAGGGGTAAGAGAACTTAGGATGATATGTTGTTTAATCACGTTCATTACTTGTATCTAATATATTTTTCACGGTTCTTCTATAGGATTCTGAAGAAGCTGCATTGACTACAGCTACAACGGCGGAAGGTCAGCTGGAATTTAAGTCGACCGAAACAGCACAAACTGAGTTCAACTTTTAAAATTCTTTAACCGCGTCTTGTAATAATACTTAAAGTGTGTTTTAGTTTATCCTGTAAATATGTTTGCGCTTTTTGCAAGCGAAAATATTAAGGCACGAATTCTCTATCTTTTTCGTATGATACTTAATTAAAATGTTGTGTGTTCAATGACAATTTCGATTTCATGTTCCTTTTTATATATGTAGCTTTGAAAATTGTCATTCGTTTACACCAATTTTTGTCATTCTTGCTATAACAGTATGGAACTATTTGTTACAAATCATGTATGTTGTGATCCTCTGATCAGTATATCGAAAATTATTTTCCCGATGTGTCTACATTTAGAACCTATAACAATTACTTCGTTTATTTTCAGATAAAACCATTATTAGGAATTTTTATTTAATAAGTGTTTTCCCAATGTTTTCCGTTTGATTATACAATTACTATATTTCTTTAAACTGTGTGGCTAAAAATAAAATAGTACATAGAGCATGCTGCATTACTTAGCATACTTTGTATGTATTTTTCAATAAAATTTTGATATGAAAATTAACAGGTGTTTGTAATAGGATGGGCTTCCAAGTTGTCATTTGTACATTTGAAACAAAATTTAGATGTTGAATGTTTAATAATAATTACAAGCTATCGTAAAATTAATTTAGAACAAGTAAAAAAAATTATACAATTTCTTATTACAAAATAAATTTACATAATACATGTTTCGCCAGTTTTAGGCTGCAAGACTAGACAAAATTGTAACTTGAATTTCTTACTTAACACCTAATTGGGAGTATTTATTCAGCGTACACTGCATTTATTCAAAATACGTTTTCGAATTGGCAAGTTATTTTGGTATATTAGTTCATTATAAAAATTTCTTTCGTACCATCATTAAGTACTGTTACTAGCAAATATAAATATCACGAAATGTTTACCTAGTATGCAGCTATTCGTCTCATTATTTAATTAAATAAAACAGTAAATCTTAGCGTTTCGTTCGAAGCTAACATAAACTGAGTCGACGTTTGATGTAAAACTATTTTCATTTTAAATGTTACTATCGACTGAGAATGAAGTCACTTTGATCGTTCACTAAAAAATGATAAACGAACGCAGCTTTCTTTCGATCAATCGTCGCTTGCGTAATTTGGGATCGACTTCCTTCATTTTTTTCACCTCTACTTCTCGGCGGGTCTCTTAAGAAAATTGATCCAAATATCGTTGCTGTAAAATAAATGCACAATAATAAATGATTTCTTTAATCATAATTATAGAGAATCAAACTATACCAAGAAAGTAAAACCCTACCAAGAGTTTTTGCATCTAGTTCGTTGTCTTGAGTATGATTTAATAATTCTTGTAAAAAATAGCATATATAAACGAATACTGTTCTTCTTATTTCTGGTAGCTGCATTACAATCTGCAAAACAACAATAGAAGCATGTAAATGTGTAATATCATTTTTTGGAGAAAATCAAGTTATGTATATAACTTGATACCTGTTTACACGGTAAGTAATTTGTTGCTGTGGACAAGCACACGCTATGCAGATTATACGGAATTAAAGGTTCGGCTGTGGATTCTAAAAGTAGAAGTAAGGCTTCTGCGACTGAGTGTACGCTACCAGCTTTACATAAAGTCTCATTATTTAATTAAATAAAACAGTAAATCTTAGCGTTTCGTTCGAAGCTAACATAAACTGAGTCGACGTTTGATGTAAAACTATTTTCATTTTAAATGTTACTATCGACTGAGAATGAAGTCACTTTGATCGTTCACTAAAAAATGATAAACGAACGCAGCTTTCTTTCGATCAATCGTCGCTTGCGTAATTTGGGATCGACTTCCTTCATTTTTTTCACCTCTACTTCTCGGCGGGTCTCTTAAGAAAATTGATCCAAATATCGTTGCTGTAAAATAAATGCACAATAATAAATGATTTCTTTAATCATAATTATAGAGAATCAAACTATACCAAGAAAGTAAAACCCTACCAAGAGTTTTTGCATCTAGTTCGTTGTCTTGAGTATGATTTAATAATTCTTGTAAAAAATAGCATATATAAACGAATACTGTTCTTCTTATTTCTGGTAGCTGCATTACAATCTGCAAAACAACAATAGAAGCATGTAAATGTGTAATATCATTTTTTGGAGAAAATCAAGTTATGTATATAACTTGATACCTGTTTACACGGTAAGTAATTTGTTGCTGTGGACAAGCACACGCTATGCAGATTATACGGAATTAAAGGTTCGGCTGTGGATTCTAAAAGTAGAAGTAAGGCTTCTGCGACTGAGTGTACGCTACCAGCTTTACATAAGTTAAGGAATCAAAATAATTTGAAATTACAACAGTATAAAAATTGTAAGTTGAACAGTTAGATTAGGATACGCATTGGTTCTTGGCTCCAATTGTCTAACCAATCTCTTATAGCTATAATCTCACTGTGAAGTCCTGGCGTCTCAAAAAGCCCCGTCGTTTTTATACCATGTCGGTATAGTCTATCAACTAACAGCCATATCTCTTTGGGTATCGCATATGGTTCTTGAGAAAGATTCTTGTTATTCTCCTACAATATGTGACGAAGTATGTATAAAGTTTTATTTGGCGCCGACATTATGTTTTCATATACTTACGAGTTCCATCAATCTACCAATAGGTATTTCTCTAATTGGTATTGGAATGTGAACCAAAGCTTCTATCGACGATCCGAAACAACTTCTTTCGTAAGTACCTAAGAAAGATTATGCTAATCATCATTAGTTCCTCTTTAATTTTTCAATCATGATTTCATGTTAAAATATTACTACCTGTGACAGTTATAAATATATCTTTTCCACCTTCAAGATGTAGGATTAAAATATCGTACAGTTTATCTTCTCCAGAGTTCAATTTGCAAGCGGATCTTTTGTCAACATATATTTCAAATCGAGTATCACACTTCTCTCCTAAAATATAATGAGTATGTACATACGTACGGTCGTACAATGATTTACGTTAATGGGAAATTGTACCTGGTTTTATAAAACCTTTATACGGTTCAATATCTAACCAATCTTTACAGTAAGTAGTATCGCCTAATTTTTTTATGAACTCGAATTGTACTGGTACTTGGCCAGTGTTAGCAATGATAAGCTCTTTGCTGCTAGGCTCAAAAAACTTCAATGTATCAAAGATGATTTCCGTAGTATCAACCATTACTTGCGGTAAGAATTCGTTTTCCAGTTTGTCTAGTTTCTTCATAACTTCTTCGTGTATTTTACGGTACTTTGCCATATCTATGATTCTGATCTATAAATTGTTACATACAAAAATTTAACGATGTACAATTAGTGATTACCAAATCTTTATATTTATTCTTACCTGAGAATCAAAAACTGCACTGACTGGTTTGTGGTCCGAAATCTTTAATTCAGAATGACTTCGATAATCGATCGATGTAATTGCTTCCCCTTTCCATAGTATACGATCACACCATGCTGGCGCTCTGCCTTTCTCGCTATGATTTATACAGTAGAAAATAACAACAAACATCTGAACGTAGAAATCAATTTTTACCTTGAGTCCCAATTATCAGTGCCCGGATCATATTTATAAGTCGGCTTAAATTTGATTTCTGCTTCTTGGAATCCTTGAAATACTCTGCCTAATCGTCGTTGTTGGCCCAATTGATCTAACGCTAAAACAGGAGCATATTTCCCTGCTTCTATGTGCCCCTTAGCAGCTGCAACGTCCATTTCTGTTATCCTATAGTTGAGGTCTCCTAGCCAATAGATCTGGCTATAGAAAACAATCTTCTTTCAACGTTTACTTCAAACATTTTTTAGGCATTTCACGAATAAAGTACTTACTCATGATCTTTGAAATTTTTCGGTGGTACGTATTTTGCAAAAGATAAACGCGCACATATATCCGCGTAATCTTGATTCCGCCTTTCATATTCTTCACAGTGCGCTGCTAAATGAGCATTAACGAAACAAATAGATGTATTGTGAATGGAACAGCTCACTGCTACGCCTCCTTTGTTACCCTGTGAACATTGAATTTATTACCATGTCTTATTGGTCAAACCTGTAGATCTTTAATTGTTCAGAAGTTCAAAATATTACCATTTTACCCATGATACCAGTACCCACTGTATCAACTGACACGTCTTTTATGTATGGTATATGATTCTGCAGTGCATATATAAGTAACATCATACCGACTAATCTAACAATTGCTACTTGTTCGTATACACCATCTGGGTGAAGAGATCTCGCTACAACTTGTCTGAAACGTGACAATAATAATATATGTGATAGATACTGCAATAACGGTTTTAATTTAGAGTCATCAATCTATATAATAAGTACCTCCACTCTTCTTCTCTTGGAGTATCATTGAAAAGAAATGCTTCTTTAGTTAAATCTAATTCTTGAAATCCAATGGCATATACGTCAGGAGGTGTCTTGTCATAACTCAACCATTCATGTAGTCCAATACCATTCGGCGGTTGACCATTCACATTCCAGGTACCAATAAATATACTATAATGAAATATTACCAAATATCAGAAACGGAGATCGGTGTCTTTCTTCTGTAGAAAAGATGACACGAACCGAAATGTTTTACTGTACGTATAATCATCTTCTTTGCATGCCATCTGATATCGTACAGCCGATTCTCTGGCAGCTACTGGCGGTGGCTTACCAGAAGCGATGCTGCGTCTTGTTACAACTAACACTGGGCTTTCTAAATCTACTAACTGTAAAAGAAATATTTTTTATCGTTCACTCTGTTTACTTTTTCAATGTGCACCAATATACTAACAGGATCAGTGTTATCTTGTACTTCTTCACTGGTGTTGGTACTTAAGTTACGTGCATTTCCTGTCAATTTCTGTACCCATAAAAATTCTGAAGCTGGATTCTTATTCTTCTGATATACTGTAAAATAATAATAATATTTTTAATAATGAATAGAAACTTATATAA
>NW_017177240.1:878999-890027 GCF_001652005.2 Ceratina calcarata
CTATAAACCGTTAAGAATAAGAAATTATAATATTATGACTGTATATTAAAAGGATACAATTATTACCGTCTCCCCTGAGACAAACTTTGATTGCACAATCATTAATTGTTCTGGAGATGACATATTTATGGATAAAATATTATGCGTCTATCAAAATCAGCACTTGATGTAAAGTTCTTGAGTGGTAGACAAAGTCTGTTAGTAGAAAACATAAACTTTTATACTGTGCTTGTCAGTGGAACACTTGCCTATGTGGAATTACAAATAATACAGCTTTCTCTTTGTGCTATCAATAGTAAAAGAAATTAGTTTTAATACAATCGAATGATTTTCTTTTACTTGTTAAAATAAATTGAAATCTGTGCTTGCGCTTACCTTATCTTATTTCTATAAGTTATCTAAGATATAGCACTGCATTTTTCCTGCAAACTATCGCATCCTTATATAAATATTCTGGAATATATGCTGTTACAAACTAATTTACGTCCGATAGTTTAATCTTTCACTAAACGAATAGGAATGATAAAGTAGTGTAATTGACGTTAGACATAATTAAATTTGTCTTGTTCGTGTGGGTCAAAGAATGAAATAAGTGGTTGTATATGATGCATGCATGTACATGCAATTCCTTCGATTCTGCCTGTTACTTTTTTATTCACATCAATTCACATTAGTAAATAATTATTAGAATGATTGACGTGAAATAAGGTACATACGTGCACCGCGGATGGTGCAATATAAGAGGCAGACACGAATTCAAAAGAGACCATATAAAGAGACGCTTTGCCTACTAAGAATTTGTAATGTAATACATGTAATTATAAGAAATGCAGAATTATATTAAAAATTGGTAGTTTTATTATTTAGTACAATTTGTAATCATTATTAATAACAATAAAGGGAGCAATTGCCAATTGCAGTTGCATGGCGCTGTGAACCACTTGGCAATCGATCGAAAAGTAACGTTGGGGTTGACGCTCTTCACTCTTTAGCGACCTTCCCGCAAGTTGTTTGTGGCGTGAAGGAACAATTTCTTTCAACGAAGTTAAATCGTGTAATTCGAAAAATGGCATGGTTATGTAGTCGTGTTGCGTTCCAAACATGCCGGCGAACATTTTCCCGCAATGCTATCAGATTCTCTTCGAAAGACGGTAACGGAAATAAAATTTGTGTCAATCTGACTTACACATTTTAGTTTTTCAATGTTACGTAATATGATAATATTAATTTTGTTGATCTGGCCACAGTACTTCACAAACTGCATTAAGGAGGAAATCGATCTTCTCTTCTAACAGAAATACTTTTTTTACAGAATTTCCTGACCCACTGGATCACGCAACGGGGTTGGAGAAACGTGAGTTACTGGCTGCAGCAGCTGGCAACTTCGTGAGTTCCACAAATTTAACAATTTCTCGAGATGATGTCAAGTTCATAAGTTATGTCATTTAAGATCGATACGTATCAAACTAAAAACGAAATGAATTTCAGTCATTAAACTTATGAATTGACTCACAATCAGACGGTCTTTCATCGATGCTCTTGAAAGAGAATTTTAATATTTTCAAATAATTATCTTATACACAAGAATAAAGAATTGTTAATTACAATTGCTAGCTATTTATCTAGATAATTTTCTGATTTATCGATCATTTCATTTTAGGATCCATATCACATGAAAGCTATAGAAATTTCGCGTGACAGCACAAAGGATACGCCAAATTTAGTGCCAAGTGCATTCAAAAGCCGAATTGTGGGGTGCATTTGTGAACCAGATTCCGCACACGTGAACTGGATGTGGTTGCACGACGGTCAACCACGCCGATGTGAATGTGGCCACTGGTTTAAACTTACTCAAGTAGCTCCGCTTTAATTTAATGTCATTTCTTGTTAATTAGTCATTTGTTTAAAACATAGAATTAACGTTATATAATACTAAACATTGTTTTTATTCATTACCCTTTTATATCCCATATACAGATTTCACTTATCATTTTTTTCGATTCGAAATAAATTATCGGAATCATTACATTATACCACTTTCAATGCAATGTAATGTAATTATTTTTATTTATTATTTACTTCTTTCAACTTTATTTTAATGTGTGATGTGTTTTATAGTACGATCGTAGTAAACGAGATGCAAATTTTATAAGAATACAAATTGGCAAAATGAATTGGTATTATATGTATGTGAATAGGAAAAGTATGTAATAAATTAAACGATATCATAATAAATGAAAGTTTCTAGTCTCTCTAAAGAAATCACAATTTTTATTTAATATACACATAAGTCTTCTGTAGAAACATCAGTAACTTGAATACGGTCTATAATTCGGTATAGGAAATCGTCTACAAATTCAGAAGTCCTGTCATCAGAGTATTTTGCATTTTACATATTTTACTTAATTTGATGATCATTAAACTCTAAGTAATATTATGCAGAACATTGAAGCTACAATAGTTCCTACGTATTTTTTAATCGTAAGAATATGTTTGACACCTAAGAAGATAAGAGTCTGATAAGCAAACTCAGGTGCGTGATGTGTAATCTTAGCTTCAATGTTCTTCCGATCAATCTTACATCTTAGTGTATGATCTTGTCACGTTCGGTAGTGAATACATAAGTGGACATAATTTTATGGTTTTTCTATAATACTTAGATTTATTTTTGCGTGTGGTATGTTTCCTCTAGTGTTACACTTTCGATTGGAAAAAATAATCCATTAGAACAGTGTAACACTCTTGGGAAAAGCATGAGCATGATAAATGGTGTATTATGTTCTTTATATTACAATTGTGCTAAGTTCTGTCATTATATTTACATTTTCACCTACTGTTAAATAAATTTCAAAACCTCTAGAAAATATGTCTAAGCACAGTATACTCTTTGAAAATTTGTACTTCTTGCAACTAGATCAGTCCTTGGTCTACGAAACAGTAGTACATGTGGCTCTACAAAATCATTGAATTCCATAATTGGTCAATACATATTATGAAATATAATACGTTTGTTTCTATACCTGGTACGTGCATCATGTAATGTACCCAGCCTGGGCTTTGCTGTACTCCTAAGTTTCTCCATTCTGTTTCTGACATAAGATGCGTTTTTGGAACGTGTTTTGCTAAATCAGGTGGTAGAATCACATGCCTGAATACAAATATATTTTTGTCACATATGTTAAAATGTAACTTCTAAATCCTAATCAATATTTTAATTATCTCATTTGCTACTATTCCAATGTAAACTATCTATATTTATGTACAAACCTATATTCGTATTTATCGTCGTTATATTTTTCGGAATATTGTATTTGATCAACTGGCATTTTGAATAATTAAAATTTAAACAAATAGAAATAACTTTCCTTCATAAAATTTGTTTTCATAGCAATTGTATGGATATACAGCAAAAAATTTCACCTTCTCTTCGATGACGGTGTAGGTACGAAGCGGGTAAAAATTTATATGAATATCGTACACCTGTGTAGGTAGACTTTTCGAAAAACTAACGACAGGTAAACGCAATATTCAACATTCAACTAGTGTCCTCTTATAAGATCAAAAATCAGATTAAAAATGAAAAAGTTTACAAAAATCTCGATTGCTACAAGTGGTTTAAAAATGCATTTTATTAATAGTAGAAAAGCATCGTTAGAGTTGGCGAACCAGTAAGATTTTGATATTTTGTTAACCGCTACGAAATGCACGACTTGTGTCCACTATGTTTGAAAAAAGGCGCAAAGAAAAACATAAAATTGTTACAAATTAACTTGAAAGAGGCTGTATGGATGTGCGAAGAGGAAAAGGTAAATGTTCTGTTTTAATACATCTCTTTTCTATATGACTATAATATTTAGGTATTCGATCACATATAACCTTACGTACAATGAAAATAAAAACAACAGAAACTTTTAAACCTGACGTTTCGTGTTGTAAATTGATTATATTTAGCTACTAATTAATTGATTTGATGTTTCAGTGCTTATGGCCTTTTGGATATGAAGATTTAGAATTTTCCCACAGAGTAGTAGGAGAAATATGGTCCTGTTATTGGAAGGACTACAAACCAACATCGAGATTAAAGGAAAATATAGTCCCAATAAAACCATCAGTATGCGAAACATCTACATCCGAATCTAAAACTACATCAGAAGAATTGATTACTAATTGTACAAAACATATTATAAGTAATAGTACAAATATAACAAATTCAGCATGTGTTTCTAATAACTTATCTGCTTCTATTCCTGAGAAGCTATATATGACGGCATGTATTAAAACTGAGGAACTAAATGACGAGGATGATAATGTTTTAAATAACACAATTACTATTAACAATCCAGACTTAAATGATAGTAATGAAGAAGATATAAAAATTAAAACTGAAGTTACAGATCTGTGGAACGTAGGTACCGAAAGCAAAGATGATGTAGCCTTAATAAAAGTTAAAAATGAAAGAAGAACTCCGAAAATAACAAGTATAAAAAAGACCAATATTAATGTTTCTAATGTGAAGATAAAAAACGAAATTTCTATTCATCAAGATTCAAGTCAGACGTTATTAAAAGCTAAGAAGCCTGTGAATGTTGAAGGATCTGAATTAATAGAGTCTAGAAAACTGTCGTACTCTGAGCACATTAAAAGAAATGACATGGTATCAAAGTCTAATTTAAGTGTAACCAAGATGGAAATAGATGGTTTGCCACCTATAACATTGGCTTATGAAATGCCAGAGTTCACTACTATTCCTGAAACCATATCTAATCTGAAACTATGTCATAAAACTAACGATACAAAGCCAATTAGTTCAGAAACAAAAAGCACATTCGTAAAACGGGATTTAAATTCCGGTAAACACTATGAAAAGTTCAGTTTTAATGCTATTAAAAAGAAGATAGAATCGAGTAATGGCAATGGTAATACCAATAGCAATAATTCTTCGAGTATAAAGACAAATGTAAGAATTCGAGAAACAGAATATTATTTAACTAATGATACTGAAAAGAAAGATAATAGTAACAATTCTAATTTGAACATTGCGAGTAACGATAATAAACGAGCAACTGAAAATGTGGATACAAATGCGGATACCACGTGCACATCAAATCAGCTATCTAATTCTATGATTTGTTTGCCAAGTCAAGAAAATGTAGCACCTGTTACTGAAGTTGCAAACACTAGCGCAAATATAGATGCTTTTCTGGAAGACTTTTTAGCTAATGATCACAGTGCTTCTGAAGATATAAATGATGACTGGTTAACTTCTCTGTTAATCTAAGCTTGAAAAACATATTCATATATAATAACACATGTTTTCATATTATTTTAATTGACGATTATTAAAAACTCATATTACATTTTGCAAAATCATTGCTATAAAAATTCTAATATAACGTTATAGTAGCTTTACTATAAAATGTATTGTATATAAATTCTTCAAATTTCGTATTACACATTTGACATCAATTTACAATCGATATACATGATTATTATTATGTATTTTACACACATGGATTATACAGAAGCATCATTTTATTTCGCAGTACACTGTCTATTTAAATTAACGTGTATTATGAATATTATAATCATTCTTATGACTAATTGCAGAATTCCTTTTTGACATAATATGCGTTGTTTCTCTTAATTGATTTGCAGATCTCAGTACAAAAATAATTTGACTTGTATACAATTGTAGAGCGAAGTATCTACAAGTATCTAATTAATTGTTTCTCGAGAATTATTAATAAAAGAAATAAATAGAATAAATTTTGACATTAATCTACGTTAAAACAACTGCACAAAATTCCTGACCATATCAAAACTACATGGATACACAGATTGATAGTAGTGCTGTAATCGGGGATGATTTGGATCTGGATCTTGATCCGTATCCGAACTACATTCACTATCGCTAGAATCTTCGTAAGAGCCAAGCCCAGGCAAAATTCCAATACATTTCATGCTCCCTGAATCACTATATTTGCTTTGCAAAGAATCATCTGGGTATCCAGATTCACATTCTAAGTTTTTAATGTCCGTATGTTCACTTTTTTCACTATCTTCTTTTATTGATGCATTGATGTTTTCATCAGATAATTTTCTTTTAATACCTCTTGTAACTTCTGCACAAATGTAACGTTTTAATGATATTAGAATTAGGAAAGTATATGTTTTTAGTTTTTAATAGGTAATTACTGACCATTCAAATTAAATTAATATATTGGAAAACTTGATTTACCTTGCTTTTGTTTTTCTGGACGCTTAACTACAACACCAGCTAGTAATTTTAATTGTGAAGTGCGGCTACTGAAAAATAAAATTGAGTTCTCAATCACTAACTGTACTGTATTATAACATTGCTAAAAAATTGATTTCAATATTAATTGTTCTATATAAGTAAGATAAATTGAATTTTACCTTCCACAGGAAACATTTTTATTTACAATTTGTGGATTCTTCAATTCTTGTTTTAATTTCTCATTCAAAGATCTTTCCTGTAATGATGCAACAGCTGCTTTGAAATCACGCATCTCTTTTTCTTCTTCAAGATTCTTTTTACGTTCTTCTTCTAATTTAGTTCTGTCCACTAAATCCAAGAATTCTACTTCATCGTCATCTAAACCTTTTATCATATTTTCTGAAATAAATTTTACAAATCAAGTACATACACGTATAAATAAGTCATGAGATTTCTATGGACAAGCTGTCTTTCAACGTTCACTTACTCAACTTGTGTGCTTCTTCATATTCTGCATCTCTTTTGTTTTTCTGTTCTTGTAATCGCTCGTACAGAGATCTTGGATCATAAGATTCTTCTGGAGCCTCTGTAGAAATTAAAAACGTATATAAAATAGTTATATTTAAAAAATATATTTTGAATGATCTATTAGTACACCAAGTAACGAAAGTTAAGTAGAAACAGTGACCTAATGGTTGTTCTGCAGATCGTACACGCTCCCATTCTTCTTGTCGTATTCTTCGTTGCTCTGCAATCTCAGCTTCCGATATAAACCCAGAACTCATTGTGAACTGAAATACAAAATTAAAGTACATATAAAGTAAATATTTTTAATCTCTCACATTTTCATGGGAACACTTACGTTGTAACTTATCACCTTTACCTATACTACAATTTTAGAGATTTAATAGCACAAAGAATTAAATCCTTACAAATGTTTGACACTCATAAACAGCTACTTACTGCCAAGGTAATGTAAAATCTTTGAATTCATTAAAGTTCCTTTTCTCTTTAAGAGTTTAATATTTAGTACTTAAAATGACGAATTCTAAACATTGAATCAAATAATCTATAATAATATTATACAGTTACAGTAAGTGGCAAAACAAAATGGTAATTTATCTAACAGTAAGAGTAAAATGACGTTTCGTATTACACAGTTTACAAGTACTCTGCGTTCAGCTTTTGTCTTTCAAGTTTTCTTTATCTAAGACCTTCTCTTGTAAATGTACTATTTTCCGACCTAGAAGGTCGTATCGGGGATGATTTGGATCTGGATCTTGATCCGTATCCGAACTACATTCACTATCGCTAGAATCTTCGTAAGAGCCAAGCCCAGGCAAAATTCCAATACATTTCATGCTCCCTGAATCACTATATTTGCTTTGCAAAGAATCATCTGGGTATCCAGATTCACATTCTAAGTTTTTAATGTCCGTATGTTCACTTTTTTCACTATCTTCTTTTATTGATGCATTGATGTTTTCATCAGATAATTTTCTTTTAATACCTCTTGTAACTTCTGCACAAATGTAACGTTTTAATGATATTAGAATTAGGAAAGTATATGTTTTTAGTTTTTAATAGGTAATTACTGACCATTCAAATTAAATTAATATATTGGAAAACTTGATTTACCTTGCTTTTGTTTTTCTGGACGCTTAACTACAACACCAGCTAGTAATTTTAATTGTGAAGTGCGGCTACTGAAAAATAAAATTGAGTTCTCAATCACTAACTGTACTGTATTATAACATTGCTAAAAAATTGATTTCAATATTAATTGTTCTATATAAGTAAGATAAATTGAATTTTACCTTCCACAGGAAACATTTTTATTTACAATTTGTGGATTCTTCAATTCTTGTTTTAATTTCTCATTCAAAGATCTTTCCTGTAATGATGCAACAGCTGCTTTGAAATCACGCATCTCTTTTTCTTCTTCAAGATTCTTTTTACGTTCTTCTTCTAATTTAGTTCTGTCCACTAAATCCAAGAATTCTACTTCATCGTCATCTAAACCTTTTATCATATTTTCTGAAATAAATTTTACAAATCAAGTACATACACGTATAAATAAGTCATGAGATTTCTATGGACAAGCTGTCTTTCAACGTTCACTTACTCAACTTGTGTGCTTCTTCATATTCTGCATCTCTTTTGTTTTTCTGTTCTTGTAATCGCTCGTACAGAGATCTTGGATCATAAGATTCTTCTGGAGCCTCTGTAGAAATTAAAAACGTATATAAAATAGTTATATTTAAAAAATATATTTTGAATGATCTATTAGTACACCAAGTAACGAAAGTTAAGTAGAAACAGTGACCTAATGGTTGTTCTGCAGATCGTACACGCTCCCATTCTTCTTGTCGTATTCTTCGTTGCTCTGCAATCTCAGCTTCCGATATAAACCCAGAACTCATTGTGAACTGAAATACAAAATTAAAGTACATATAAAGTAAATATTTTTAATCTCTCACATTTTCATGGGAACACTTACGTTGTAACTTATCACCTTTACCTATACTACAATTTTAGAGATTTAATAGCACAAAGAATTAAATCCTTACAAATGTTTGACACTCATAAACAGCTACTTACTGCCAAGGTAATGTAAAATCTTTGAATTCATTAAAGTTCCTTTTCTCTTTAAGAGTTTAATATTTAGTACTTAAAATGACGAATTCTAAACATTGAATCAAATAATCATTATCCACGATGTGTAACAGAAGTTAATAATTTTTAGATAAGACAAAAATTAATATTATTCCCGATAGAATGGCCAAGGATAATATATTACATACATATTTGGTACTTTTCAAAGGTATGGGAGGGTTACGTTCTAGATATCAATTTCATTAACATTACAATTACAGAGATCTCCGTTCCGACTATTTCATTACGAATTGATTACTTGCTGTACGATATAATCTAGATGCAACAATTCTTTGCCGTATCCTCTTAAATTTACACGACGAAAACTTCGAACTTGAGTTTGAGACACCTTGCAAATTAACTGTTCGTCGTAATCACACACAGTCACAGTCATATTTCACACGCATGCGTACGTAAAATTTTTACTACTCGAACTATAATTGTTACGTTTGTGCAATATATGAATGTTTAAAAGTGACTTAAATTCGAAACATTAATTACTATAAGCACAGTGTTACTTTGCGTTGTTAATTTGTACTACGTAAAAAATTATTAGCAAAATATTTAATTTTTCTGCTTATCGCACGGAAGAATATTATGTTAATTAAGGTGTTCTACTATTGAAGATAAATTTCGACAGTTAATTATAGTGATAAAGAAATAAATGAGGGTTTAGATATTATTTCAAATATTTTTATTCCTTAAACAAATAAATTTAATTCCATGTTTCTGGGAATTCGAACGTCACGTCCCGTCCAGTTAGTTTTTTATACACGGCTGCAAAAGTGTCAACCTAAATAACAGAAAATTGCATTAGATAGACAACATGAATTATATTAAAATTTGTTACTCATTACAACCAAATATTAAGGAATTATGAATTATTTACCTTGTGCTCAATATTTGTTTGTTCATTCTTGTCTAAATGAACTTTAATTAGTTGTGTACCATCCAGTTTAATCCTGATACGCTTCCCAACAATTTCTACAGGATACACTAGATCCTCTAGCAACGCATCATACACAGCAGTCAATGTACGACTAAAAATTAATTTTTTTTATAACTCTCATTCCTTTAAGTGAATATAGAGATAGATTTTATAAATATTTTTTATGATAATGCATTTTACCTTCTTGGCCTCTTCTGCTTATTTTTCGTACGCGTCTTTCTGGTCGGTTTAGGTAGAATTTTACGTTCTCCGACAAACATAACATGCTTCCCAGAGAATTTCTTTTCTAGCTCACGTACGAGTCTAGTTTGTATCTTTTGAAATGCCTTCAACTTAGGCATAGGCACGTATATAATGATACACTAAAACAAATATCGTACTTTATTGTTTGAATGTGTTTAAATCACTTAGTTTCGATTAGGAAATCTTTACTTTACCTTCTTGTTATTGGTCTCAATTTCGCGAGCTTTTGTAATATAAAGCTCTCTTAATTGTGATTTTAAATCACTGTTCATCTCGAGCTCTAGGAGAGCTTGAGAAATGTTAGCTTCGAAGCCATCAGGCTCAGCCCCGCCACTTTTTATTATCTTAGCGTTTGCTAACATCTGAAAAAACATGCTCAGGTTAAGCTTCTTGTTTACGAAACATTGCACAAATTTCATATGAAGTTTCTACTTGATAGCTATTTTAATTAAAGTACGTATTTCATTTCTTATGTACAACATGTGTAAAGGATATACTTTAAAATTTAAATGCTATGAATAACTATCTGCTGTCAAATATCAAAGATACACTGCATCGCATAATATCCAAATTTATCAAGCACTCTGTGCACGATCCAGGAAAAAATCTGAACTTATGTAACAGATTGCAATATTGTGAATAATATGCAAGGGATCATTTAATGCTTTCGGATTTATTTAAACGAGTTTTTAGCTAAAAATTAGAGTATTACTCGCGTGTACCTTAACGATCCGCACCGCGTGAAAAGGAGGACGAGAAAAGGTTCTGAAAAGCTCTTGGATCGAAGTACCAACCGTTTTACTTAGCAAAATATCTCTACTTTCTAACTCCCTCAGTGATTTTCATTTAGTAATTTCATGCATCAACTGTTTGAAATTCAGATACCTTCAGTTCAATGATTAGAGCGTAACATGTCACATGGTATTTTGTGTTTGTATTATAA
>NW_017177240.1:891670-897442 GCF_001652005.2 Ceratina calcarata
ACAGCAGTAATATATAATAATGAAAGAAAAGAGTAATGTATGTAGAATATAAAACTGTGTAAAAATGTAAAACTATGTAAAAATGTAAAAACTTTGTCTTCTATTATGTATAATAGATCTGTCTCTTTGCTCTTATACTAATCTATTTTTGCTATACGATGTTATAAGCATTCTTGCTAATAATAATTGAGAGAAATTTCAAAATCGGTGTTTTGGTAAAGTAGTGACAGAGGGTGCTGGAGAGAGCATGGTGCTAAATTTTAATATTCACGAAATAATAATGCGAGACAGATTTTTATCAAACAATGTAAATATTCGACGATATTTAATAGTTCCAAATTTCCACTTGAGAAATATATTGTAATAGCCAGTGTGAAATTAATTTTCGCTGGATTAGAGGCTTAGAAGCAAGCTTGCAGCGCCATGATCTGCTGGTCAAACGAAATTCTTCTTGTTACATGCTCATTGGCGGTTAGTTCTTGGTGGGGCGTGCATGACATCACGACGCATGTTTCGTACTATCGAATATGCTGAGTGACAGGTGGTGTAGTACCTAGTTCTGTTATGTACTGTGTATGGAGGATACGAGCCGTATCCTCGCGTCACGCGATCGGCACGTTGTTACTCGTCGATTTCAG
The DNA here is from genome assembly GCF_001652005.2 of Ceratina calcarata. Lineage (NCBI taxonomy): Eukaryota > Metazoa > Arthropoda > Insecta > Hymenoptera > Apidae > Ceratina > Ceratina calcarata. The sequence goes on from NW_017177240.1 coordinate 892,309, forward strand.
TGCTAAGTTTTGTGATGCATACCACGATTTCACGCGAACCATCTGAGAGATTCGACTCTGCAAGAAGAGGTGAGCCTAGCATTTATTCAATGTTGTTCAAAATTCGCTTCTTCGGTGTTTCCACGTATGCATGTAGGCACCAACAACATTCCATTGAAATAAGAAAAAATGTTTCCATCTATGGTACTTTACGACATTGTATGGAACAAATATTTAATGTTAATTACAAACATATCTGCGAGATAAAATGCATGTTTTATGATTGTTAATCATCACTTAAGTGATTACTTAATTTTGTATTTGGATTATTAAATTAATCAGTTTTTCGTACGATGTACAATTTTAATATCTGCATAGAATGTTACTCGAAAGATGATTCAATTCGTTTTAATTAATTTCCTACGCATAAACAATGAATATAGTTTTTCAATTATGTATAGAAAAGTGAGGGTGCATACATGATGACTAACTATAAAATTAAACCGAGTCAAATTCAGCCGCTGTAATAGTTTCTGCCCAAGGGTTCTTTTATGATGTTGTTTTGCATTTAGTTCGGTCAAGAATTGGATACCTTCTCTACATAGGTACATATTGTCCCATTTCGCGAAGTATTGGTTTGCGAACGGATGCACAACATGAGCCTAGTGGAGCAACATTACAGCGACCGAAGTTCTGATGAAATAGACAAAATCCAATGTAAGAATAACAGCAGTTTCTTGCAAATACCAGAAACTAAGTCCAATCTGAAGGGCACGTGTATAAAAAAGAATTTTTGATAACATATTTCAAAATCATTGAAATCCTATACGGTAGTTATTATAAATTATTTTCACACGAAGGAACAGGGCTGCGGTAAAATTGGCTGCAAGGAATTTGTGTCAAGTTTTTAGTATGAAAAGTACAATTTATTTTTTCCAGTGTTTTTGAGACAGCTATACAAGTACAGGCCAGGCATAGGGCCGTTCGGAATTTTATTTCTGTGAGTAAACACGAGTGTATTTCGATAGAATTTCCAATTAGTTTTTGGCAGAGAGGTCTTTACGGAAGGTTGAGGTGCATGCGCGACATATCCAGGGATTTTTCTCTCTTCTACGGCGACTAACATAATTCGATTTTCTCCCTTTGCTTTTCTCTCATCTCGCTTTATTTTAATCTGTTACTGAATCTCCAAAATAATTTCACACTTCGTCTCACATTGAGAGTCGTTTAAGTAAGCAAACGCAAGTGCCGATAAATTGAAATTAAAAGTTGTCGCAGCGCATATATAATTTGTACGCTAATGATAACGATAACATATATAATTTAAGGTTTGTTTTTCATGTAAATTGCGAGGTCTTCGATATTTCGGTCAGTATCGATTGCAGGATGCGAAACTGGGTAGGGTCCTCCGTTTAAAATATCCCGACGCGGATTCTGAGCTTTCTCTCTTTTGTTCAAAACTAAGCATCGTGTATTAACAGTTTCACAGTTTCTTGTCTAAACATAAATTACCCAGTGTCGTATTATCATACGTAGTTGGAAGAAATCGGTAAGTGTTCTTAAAACAGACCTATTTCGTATTCGTGTGTTCGGAGTGCGCCGAGGTGCAGCAAATTGGGCCAGTGTCATTTATCGTTCTACATCTGGGAATCACGACATACCACCACCTTTCACCATTGATTTGATGCACATATTTAAAGTGGAATTCCTTCCTAAGGTTCTACCTCTCACCTACCTATATCTTTCCGCGTAGAGTAGACAACTCGGGTCGATCCGCGATACTTTCGATCCGTCTTTAATTCAAAAATGTCAAACCCAATTCGAAGACGAACAGTTATTTACTCGTCTCTTATCTTTTCCTTATTTGATAGTGAATGATTAGGTACTTCGTTTACGTGAATATAACTACAACGCGATTCTCATTAACGTGTTTTGCTTGGTAGAATACTGATCGAAAAGCTAGAATAGCGAGGCACGTTGGGTGCTCTGATAGTTGTAATAGATAGCATAATCGTGTTCTTTCATAAAGGCACTTGCGCGTTCACCTTGTATTTTCCTATGTAGGAAACGTTGCTTAAGTGAGAGGGGAACTTTGGCTCGTTCGCAGGTGCTGTGAATCGAGATGATATCTCTTCGTGTACCGAAGGATAATAAATGTTTATACGCTTTTTACCTACTTTAGAAGCAATTAAGTTATGGGTTTAAGGAAGTACGCTTAAATATGTAACACTATTCTCCGAATTATTCTCTAATTATTCTCTAATGTAAATATAATTTATAACAGTAATAAAAATAAGGAAGAAAATAAGCGATGGCATTTTGACTCTATACCATTTATGTACATGTTAATTCAGTGAATTAACAACAGTTTTGATTTACTTGTTTTCATCGATGCAATTCACTTTATGCACGAATCATTTCAAGCGATTTTCACGTTTGATGGAACTTTACTTTCACTATCGCGGTGAATTGCTTTAAATCATTTTAGTACATCGCGATTGAATTGAAATTATTCTCATTAATCTTCAAGGCGTCGGATCTGAGCGTTGTATTTCTTTACCTCGCAGAAAATAAACTCAAAAGTCTCACTCAAATTATAATAATGATTTTTCAAACATATATTGTAAAATAAGGATTCTTTTAGTAGTATCGAAATATTAAAAATGTTCTGGTTTCTTATAATGCAATGGGTATTCAATTGCTTAATATGCTTCTGGCTTATGCTAATTACAGATTAAATTTACAAATTGTTTACTTGTTTAGGTTGTGTTGGAACAAGGTCAGAGAATCTATATGGGGCAATGCGTGTCTCGTAAGGCGGGCGCCGTCATCGCAACCGGACATCGCGACTCGCTCACTTATCGTATTATGGAAAAACCCTCCAAAGTAAGTCATTTATAAATATTACAATCATTTTTATTAAGCCTATCTTACAACTAATCTATCTTACAAAAGTTTAGGTCAAAAAAACGAAAAATTTGTAGTATATTAGTAGAACAAAGTATAGTTCTATTGAATTTCCGGGTTCAATCAGTTTTTTCGATTTCTAAACATGTATGCATGCAGTGGGAAATGCATAGCGCACTATGTGCACTGTACTTGATTCATTATTTATTGCACCTGAGGGATAATATTTTATAAAAGGCCTTCTATTGATGTTAATTACACGCTCGGGTTCAAGAGTACAAACTAAGGTTTCACATCATTGTATTCTACCCGCGGGAATCTGTTCTTTATATTAGATGACCTTTCACGGTGTTTTTCACGCAGAATACGTACATGTAAGACATTAGAGTACGTATCGACGCGAGCAAGATAATATTTAATAAACATTTTTGTCGAATATCAGACACTTGTTACGACTATGGTTTGTTACGTATGTACCTACAGTACAGGGGAACTATTAAATTAAATTGAAACCTACTAGTAGAAAAAGTTATTTTCAATAGTCAATCAAAGTCTTCAGTTTGTTCATATAACGGAACTGATCTCCAGTTCTCTTATTGTACGAATAAAGTCGTGCGCGAACGAACGTGAATGAATTGGTGAAAGCGAGGGAGTTTACGAAGTAAAAAAGGAATGAACATAGATATATGTGCTACGTGAACTCGATGGGTATCAGCTATAGAAAATCAAGCACACGTATTTTACAAATAGAGCAGCAAAACATTTTCTAAATTGCGTTTCTATCTGATTTGAACTTTCTTTTAACATCTCCCATTTATAAAAGGTTGCCGAGTTATGAATATACATTCCATACACAACATGCAATTCACTATCTTTTTAAATTCGATTCTACATTTTTGTATCTATGAATTTCGTCAAAATCAATGCGAGCGTTTGAAATCAGAGAATTTTACGTAATATTGAAGTATTGATATTTTTGGGAAGTATTTTATTCTCGGTTACGCCGTTGGTCAGACGAAATATACATCAGAGCCTTTCTTGTCTTCTTCGTCCTTTCACTCGGTCATTTGTAGTATTTCAATGTACCCAAGTACGTGTCTCATTTTTCTCATTTACTTCCTGCATTGAAATTCACTTCGTGAATTTTCTTTTTATGCAACGCGCGTTCGAAGAACTTGTTTCGATGTCTGTGTTAGATCAAGTTTTAACGAGAAACTTCTCATAAGTGAACGATATGCGAAACGTCCTTAAGAATATCAGTAAATTCTTGACACTGCGATTGTTTAAACAAATTTTATTTCATATTTTCAATCATATCCGTAGAGGAGTTCATGTTTCAAACAGAAATCGGAAGAGGTGTGATAATTAAATCAATTTTTCTGAGACCGTGCCTTGTAGTCGTGGTTAAATCGATTATAGTTGTCGTTTAGAAATATCAGATTATGTAATTGCATCAATTTATTGAACTGGCTAAAGTTTACTACAACATGATATTACAGTGTAAGTGAATGTACGGTTTGCGAATTTGATACGAAACTGAGGTTGCTGCACCGCAATGTACTAAGCCTGTATCTTATAACATTGTACATACAGCAACAGCCAGCTGATTGTATGTGATACTATTCGAAGGCCATACTCACAAAGTTCAATGTTCTTAACTAATGTAATTTTTAGCAATGTCCTTAGTATTATTTATATTTTTATTTTGAATTTATTCATTATGGATTTTTAACGTCATATATATATCTAAAATAAAAGAATCTTCCTTGGTTGGAATAGATAATCCTGATAATCGAAGCAAACTTTTATGTAGAACTATACTTGGATCTAATATACATACATATAGTAGGAATATGCAGCCTGTAATAGATAAAGGAATGCATATATATAATATGTACAGCATATATGTTTAAAAAACGAATGATGAAAGGCCTCGCTTTTGCGGTAACTCTACCGTTATTTTACGCTTACTGATCATACGTTATATTCATTCACATTCCAGGGAACCTTCAATTATTATTATGTATTGTTTCTGTACCTGATTTTTTTATGAATTTATTTATTTCTCGCTCAATTAAAGATATATAGGCTATATACTTAAACAATGCTAGCATGTCAAATTTGTTACTATAGATTCTTATTACTATTAAACAGCTACCTTTAAAATTTTAAATCAATTCGTGGGTTTTTCGAAAAATTATAGTGACTTAAAATTTGCATGTATTCTTATGGTAATCAGCAATAACCT
>NW_017177240.1:899102-908538 GCF_001652005.2 Ceratina calcarata
ATTATAGGAAATGCGTTTTTCTAAGATACATAAACTTTTGGGATTGACTGTATAGCCAGTACATCCTTAAATTGTGCAAATACGTATAGCGATATGAATCTGTTTCGGTGTTGATGATGTATTCATTCAATCGAATTTTTCATCGCGTTTCACATTGATCTTGAAAATACCTCAGGTAGTTTTATTTCTTACATATGCTATTCCTATGAACCGTAGAATATCATGTATGTATTTTTTAAGAAGTTTATTCAATATTAAATTTTTGTCACATTTCCTAATGTACAATTGTGCAATGGTATTATGGTATTGTTCGTCGGACACATACAATTACATTGCTCGATTGCCTGTAGAGAACCGGACACGTAGGATTACGGAATTTGCATACTTTAGTGAAGGTCTACGTACCTACTGTGCTCTTTCTTTAGCTTCGGTTGACTCTTGCAAAAGACGTACTTCCTCTCTGCCCTCGCGAGCACATAATATAGCCTTTAAATTGCACCAAGTCGAAACTATTTATAATTTACTTAGGATTCGATAAAAACTAATTAAATAAATATACATCTCATGGTTACTTTCATACGTGATAATTATCTCATCTTATCTGTTCTTATAATAGATTTTAACGCGATTACCTTGAGCTTAAATTTAAGTCCCTAAATGTCTTAACTCTGAACTCTTGATCTATTTAACCTTCTCAATTTGTTACCATTGGTTGAGTGGCACAGAAAATTCATGGAATCTAAGTCGATGGAATAAAGTAAAGAATATTTTGTATAAATACATACTTTCGAAAATAATACTATTATTCTTTGATTAAAAAATAAAGGATGGAGGATGTACTGTATATGTATGAAGCGTAGCTTTATTTAAACATGACCTGGGAGGCAAGTTTGCAACGTGATTGATACAATACGCTTTAATTACTCTGCAAAAGAATGTCGCAGCCAGGTTTACGTTCTCGATGAGGACTGACCGTCATACGTGAAAGTAATTAATTGTTAAGTTCATCATCGATACCAATTCACTCGAGCGTAGTTCTTGCTCTTTCCTCCTATTATATCCGCTTCCCATTGTTCTCCGTTATGCCGGCTGGTTTCATGGTGGATATCCGCTAACCGGAAACAGTATGAAAAACCAGGAGGATCAACACTTATATTCATGATATGGAGAAGATGAAGTTTCTCCGTTTTTTTGCCCAAGTTCTTTGTAACACTTCTGGTTAGATGATGTTTCTCTTTTTTTCTTCACCTTCACTTCTTCCTTAAACAGAAAGAATAATTATGTGTAGTTTACTCGAAGGAATTTTGTACGTAAATATACATTGAAGGTAGAATAATAACTTGTGAACGTGTCTATTTAGTTGCGATCGCAGCACAACTGAGAAAACATTTTTATGATTAATTTTTATTTTTAATATCGATATTCTTTCCTAATTGATTTTTAATTTACAAAGGCTATTTATATACCTACTACGTACACTTATTTTTATTCATATTTTTTATTTGTAATAGCTGTAAGTGCAACAAGTAATCGTATCGTGAGTAGTTGTAGTTATGTAAGTACTTTCCGCTGCTAGTGTGCAAACGACTGGTTGATTTTACACCAGGTGGCATAAGACTGCAGACAGGGAAGACGCTTATTTACCTGCATAAATCAGAGAAATGGTTTTGGGAAAAATTACTTACTTCGTGCTATTATACAACGTGTAGTTCGATATTCCATTAAGAATAATTCAAAGTTTTTTATTAAAAATTCAGAAAAATTCAATGAGTATTCTAAATTATCCTTTGAAAGACTATTTTTAAACATTTGAAGTCTTCACGTGTTTTTAAAAATACTGTGCTTATACATATATTGTATTGGCATATTTTACTAACAAGGCTACCGCGTGAAGATGAAACTAGTTGACCTATGATAAAAAATGCTGACACATCGAAGTTAAGATGACGAGACAGGGGATGAGCTTATCGGAAAGTAGAAGAGAACTACATGTATCAGTCTGATGACTCATCGCTCTTGCTTTGACGTCCAGATGAATTTCACACCGACGTCATCGTTAATTGGCTGCGTTATTTACGGACTTTTCTGCCTACGTCAAGTTCAAGGCGAAAGATTAAAAAATAATTTTAGAAAGATGTTCATTTCATCAACTTTTCTTCAGTGTACACCTCATTATATTTTTGTTTCCATATAAAGAGACGAATTTGCAACTTTCCAATTCAATCTAATCAGTTAATCGTACATACAATAGCATATTTATTAAGGAGGAAAATTGTTCGAAAAATCTTGATGTAGTAGCGATACGGTCTGATTCATTTTAGAACTCTGTTAGATGTTAAATATTATAATTTAATTAGGATCAAATGAAGACCTTGAGATATCTAAATAAAACATGCTGTATACTTTCTGGGGTTGTTTTCGAGTATCCCTGCCATTCTTTCAATTTCATGAGACCGAAGTGGGATAGATCAGGATTAGATAACAGGTACTGCTACGTCATCTACTGCTAGAATAATATGGTCCCCGTTTTCTGCTCTTTACCTGGCTCTTCGGATCGCTCATGAGTCAGTGCGAGGAGTGCAAGTGCTCTCACCCTCCAGGCAGTGGTTCCGACGTGTCTGCTGTAGTAGAGCATAAGACTGAGGACAGTAGCAAATGGAAGGAGGATCTTATCATACTGTCTGAAAGGGTTATTGTGTGAACTCCCGTACTACATGCCCTCCGCATCCACTTCTTGCAGTCGAGTTGGTGATAAGAAGGGTCTACCCTGACTCACTCTTCCGCCTGCAGCGTGCGTTCCTTCGAAGACATTTTCAAGAAGCACAAAGCTACTGACGCAACAATGTTTATGGAACAAATGAACTAACAATAAGTGCGTCATAAAATATATCGCATTAAAATTAAAACAAAGAGTTGATAAGATAAGATATTATCGGAGAAATGTTTTGAAACAAGATTGTTCTATCGGTTATTTCCATTGAATAGCAAATTCATATTCGCTAATAGAACACTGTTAATAAGAAATTTGGCTTTCCCTTCCGATGGAAAAACAGCCATAAGCTGATGTTAATATACAATATCGATAAACAGATAGTATGAAATACTAAAATACTCACATTCTTCAATTAATTCTATTTAATTATTAGAAAATTAATAAATGAATGTGGAGTAATTCAGAAGAAGAAAATGAGAAGCTGATGTATTAACGAATGGAGACATGGTATACATATATTGATACAACAACATGATTTAATTCTGTTTACCATGAATGAAGATCTCGTGACCAAAGATCAAGGACTGTACAGTAATTCAATGGATCATTGAACAGTTCAACTTAATTGTCAGAAACCTAATCCGGGGGCGCGTACCGAATTCTTTTCCTGACAGTTAATTTTCCACGTTGCTGCGTCTTCTGTCACGCGTATGGTTTCACGCGTAAGTCAAAACGTAGGAACTCGACCGATCACGCGTGCACTTGTTAACACGGACGAGTCGCAGATGTGTAGAGTAGTTTTCACAAACGGTACGTACTTTTATGTAAACTCGGACTGATTAATCGTGTTAATAATTATACAGGTTGAACGTCTCGAAATAAAATTCACAGGGTACCACTTACTGAAAACACAAACGGTGTATTTATAGATATTTGGACCAAAGAAGAACATGCACTTTTACTCTAAATATTTGGTTTAAAAATAGAGATTTAAGCTCCTTGCAGTGTATCGTTTAGTAACGTGTTGTACCCTAGGAAACAAAGTGCTCTAAGCATTTATAAGATATAGAAAAACGAGAAAGATAAAAGAATTTTGGAATGTTCTACTTTCTGTATTCTTCAAAGTTTGCCATTGTCTCTTTCTTCCGAGGATTTTGTTAACTGTGAGGAAACAGTTGTTAAACAAAGTTAGAAAGTAAGCCTTACATTAAAAAATTTTATAAAAACGGTATCGTGTTCGACTCCCACGATTTAGTATTTTCTACAGTTACGCAGGATGTGTTCATCGTTAATCAATAATGTACACCGTTTATTATATTTGCTCTTAAAACATATACTCAAAATTAAAATGAGAGAGACGGGTTCATTAAAAATTATTTATTAAGAGCTAGCAGATATTCAAAAGGGGAGGAATAAACGAATATATGACATATTTTTCTAAGTGTGATTGCGTTGAAATTTCCTTGCGACCTCCGTAATCTCCGGCGAATGCTAAGTGGACAATCGTTTTATAAAACCGATAACGATCGAACCCTCATCGCCCAACTGATACATCGACGGTCCGCTATACGTGCGCGTCGCTGTACAGGGAATCGAGACCGACAAACAGTGTTAGATATAGGAAGAAAATACATCGAAAGGCGAGCGCGGGCGCATTCGTGACATCAGTCGTTCGCAGTGAACGCGAGTGGCACGGTGGCGTCGCGACGCCGGCGCAACTCAGTCGATCGATTCCACGTTTTGCTGGCCGTGTACGTACTCCCGGCTGATGGTGAATCGAAGAGAGGACGTAGCAGTTAGTGGAAGAGAGACCAGGGACCAGCTTCGAGGGTGAGGAGGCAGAGGGAAAGGGGTGAACCGAGGGAGGAAAGAGAGCGACGGAAACGCCGGTGGAGAACGGGAGGCCGAAAGGGGAGAATCAGAGCAAGAGGTATTGGTGCGCGTGTCTTTTGACGAGCAACGCGTACCACCGAACGTGTGCAGGATCTGCGAAGAGGTGACAGATTACGGGGAAGGTTTGCTCGGGCCGAGGAAAAACTGGCCGCCGGTTTCGGTGCCTCCGTGCCTCGCTCGGTTAAAAATATTCACGCCACAGCCGGCGCAGGATGACGGCGTTGCGGATTTAGAAGAGACAAACGTAACATTCCCGCAAGGCTGGACGCCGGGATCGATCGTAATACGGTCTTCTTAACAGCCGGCTGACACTGGCCCGAAGACATGGATTATCATCGGTCTGGCACCAGGTGCGAGGATGATTCCTTGGAGAACGAAAAAGGAATCGGTGCTGCGGTAAGGGATGCATCCTTCTATACGTGCCTTTCCATTTCCGATCATTTCGTTCGGCCTTTACGCTGTGACATCAACATAGTGATCAGTTTTGCGCGATAAATAATGCCCTGTTCTCGAATCGGTCCTTTCTTATTCGATCTTGGCTACGGAGCTGTCTCGTTGTACAACGATTGGGGTAAAATGTAGGGCTTTTTTGCCGCAATACTTCATGTGATAAATAACACATCACGATTACTGTAAATCGTGACGACACATTGTACAGTTCATGCGGAAAAATGGTGTGATAAACGCGGACATTTCCTGCTGACGTTGGGCTGTCACGAAGATTTAACTACTCACCAAGAGGACTTTATCGTGATTATAATCGATACGAGATAAAATATAATGATTCATTATCGGCAAGCGACAGCCACGTGTCGAAAATGTTTTAAGGAGATAAGACGGTGCTTAGGTTGTCATTTCATCAAGTAAATACATACGTATGCGTAATACCGTAATGCCTTCCTAGATGGAATTCTCGTTCTGACAAATGTTTTCATTTCGCACTCGACACATTTTCTCTGTTTGATACGCAAGAAGAAGATACAGTTTGTTTTCGTTTGAGATGATTAGATCGTGACTGTCTCGTTGTGAAACAGAAAGCATAGAGAAACTAGTTGATTTGGGGACGCAGTTGCTCTATTTCTGGATTTTGAATTGGGCTACTACTTCATGGTTTTGAACTTTTAGCTTTACGTTTAATCAGTGCAGTATCAACACGTTACACCTCGAAATATATCAGGCGGGATTGATTAATCATAAATTTATTGGAAGTTTATCAACTTATTCCGAATCGAAGAATATCATAAAGTACATGGCATGTATGTTTCATGAATAAAAATTGCGTAATAATGTATGTTATTTGTCCGTTTATTTTCACACTTTTACATTTTATTTACAATTTATACATGAAAGATATTACATATTAACGTCAGACAGATTGTAGCGTACGTAATAATACAATTAGTTATGTAAAAGTCGTAAAACATCGACGATATCATTAATCCATTCTCTACATAGAAATAAACTGACTAATCATTTTAGTACTTTTTATGATAGGACAAATCTATTTGAAATTATAAAAATATTGCAAGAACTGCATCCTTCTATTATGGAGGAAGTGGACGAACTATTGATCGAGGATGATCAATCTTGTATCGGCTAGGAATTAATTATTAATAAAGTTAGATACCGATAAATTTATAGCCGCAAGTTTTTCCCTCTCGCGGGCGAAGAAAAGTAAAAATGACGACCGTGATGGAAACGGCTACATAAATGGAGTGTGTACCTACACGTTTGTTTTATCGATCGTTAGATGCTAGCAGAGAAAGTGAAAATGACGTAAAGTCTGCGCGTTGCTAAAAGATTCTGTGAATTCTCGACCTTCTTACTATCGAGCGATTTCTTTTGTTGATGTTTCAGAAAGATCATAAGGGCGCGTCGAAGCATGGCGGCTCGCATACGCGCGGTACGGCAATGTCTTTCGGCTTTCGACGACGACCGACCTCGGGGATACCGATGCCGATAACCACATATACCACCGAACCGAGCCTGCTGCACCCGCGATCGAAATCGGCTGGACCTGAGCAAAACCGTAGACGCGATGAGGACGCCGTCGCTAGCGCGGTTCACAAGTCGTCTTCCGGTCGATCGACGCCGCGGCTCGCGCCACCGAAGAGAGAGTCCAGCGGAATCGCCGTCAGGACTAATCGATTCGGCTACCGGTCCTCGCAACCAAAATTCACGAACAAAGTCAGCGACATATGCAGCAGTCACAGCGTTAGTCATTACAATCAAGAAAAACTGCAACAACAGCAGCAACAGGAGGGTTTCGTGAAACAACCGCACAGAGTGACCGCTCAAGTCTCGAACGCGACACCAGTATCAAAAGTAAAAGCGTCACCCGTGCATACTTCGACTTCGTACAGTACCACGAATACTGCGCAAGTTGATGGAAATCGCAGAGTATCAGGTATTCCGGAGCCAGTAGGAAGATACACTCTACACACGAGCCACCTGCCGCTACCGCAGTATGCTGTAAAAATGACCGATGCGAACTCGAAGATCGCGAAAACTGCGGCGAATCAAAGCAGAAAGGTATCCGCTGCGTCGAAAGGCTCGACGAGCTCCAAGGAGGGCTCAAGTACAGAAGATTCGGGCATCGGAAGTCAGTTCGGTTGCCTCGGTGAACACGAATCCAGAGGCGTGGATTACACTGATGGATCGTTAACAAGAAGGCGCGGCATAGGTAGACCGAGGAATTTGAAGATGGTTGTAAACGGAAAGAGTTTCGATGTTAGGGATGTCAGGGACGACGATAGCACAGTAACCGAGATATCGGTTATACCCTTGCCAAAAACGTTTACTACGGCCAGCACCGGACTGGTGCGAGAGAGAACCACTCAGTATCAGAGGATCGTCAATAAAGACAATAGGTATACCGAATCAACGACGTCTATGTCTACTACATCTTCTGAGGGTTACGACGAAGGACTGGGCGAGGAGAAGGTTTATAAAGACAGATCACATTCCGAGAAGATTCCTTCTATTAAGTCAGACTTCAGTCCACTGAGCTCCGACGATGCTGAATACGGTCACGGAGAAGCCATGGCCGACGAATATTCGTTAAGTTCCAGCGACGAGTGCCAACGATCCATCTCCACTCAACATTTACAAGTTACGTCGAACGCAGCCAAGAATGGAACAGTTCCTAAAGGTGTTTTGCGTTCTGTACTCCTTACCATCGAGGATCCTGCGTTCGCCGCGGCCGCTGCTACGTCGACGACGTTGATAGATGACGAGACCTCGCCAGTCGATAGTCTTTTCGATAGTCTTACAGCCAGTATTACTCAGTCAGACGTAAAGGCTCTGAAGAAGGAGAACCCATTGGAACAATCTGGAAATATCATTGACGATGATAGTCCTGGTACTCCAACAAATGCCTCGAATTCGCTAAGTTTATCGGAAGGCAGAGAATACTTTGACGATGAGATCGCTGATCAACCCGGGCTCATTTTTGGCGACAGCTCGAGGGCTGGCATCGAGGCGCAATCTGCTATGACTAGTCAAGTCGTTACCGAGAACAGTCACACTTTGGTCGAATCCAGCCCGAAAACAGGTACATATCGTTCAGTCTACTTCTTATATTCACTTTATTATTTTTCTTGAAATAGCGATAATGAGACTGACGTTCGTAAATCATTTCTTCCAGGTGCGGGCATTGTGAAAAATGCAACTAACAGTCCTCATCATGGCAAACGAATAAGCCGAGTTAACAGTGTCGACACATTGTCTCCTTGTGAATCTATTGCGTCCGATGACTTGATATTGGATTATGAACAGAGCGATGCCAGTTCCTACGACGAACAGCAACATCGGTTAGTATCCTGTCTTGTATGTTAATGCAATCATTTCTATCTGGTTCGTAATGGATAGGGATTTAATAGCGGGATATCGTGTGATTTTAGAGGCGACACAGGCAAGGCATTGCAAGATATGGATAATGCTACCATTCTGTCCGAATTGGAAGCGCAGGGTCAAGAGGTGATGAGACAATGGTCCACGTTATTGGGTACATGTCAGGAGTTACAGCAAAACGACGAGTCGAACACAATTAATAACAACGTGAATGGTGAATCGACCAATAACAACAATCAACCAGCCAGCGAAACAGGGTGTGTATTTAAATCTTTTTTTTACTCATTTTGAGATTCGTAATCTTGCTTTTTACTGTTGATGGCTTAAAATGCATGACTATAGTACGAAACCGCATTCGAAGATATACGAAAGTAATGTTTCAAGGAAAAATTTGAATACAATTTGAACATTTATTTTTCATTACTTTCCTTGATTAGAGTTCAGTGTTCCTATCTTTATCGGCATCAGTGTACATTGAATTATGTATTATTTTTTTTATAACGTCGAAACTGCTTTTTTTGTTATGTTTCACACATCTACGTTATCTGTTGCTTTGTTCTTTTACACCTCGTTTTATTCGGTAATATTGATTTATCACGAAACGTACGAAACGAAGTAACGCGTTGGATAATAATATTAAAAGGAGAGTATTTTAAAAAATGTTAGAAAAACATACTTTGCGTGCAATTCGTTATAATATTTTATGTTAGTGTAACATATTTAATTCTAGGGTCTGTAAGGTAAGTCGTATAGTACTGTAGACAAACATAGATAAGTGAAGAGTGAATATTTCCATCATGCAAATTATTTAATATGGTTCTTTCAATTTCAAATTTAGTTGAAGAACATTTAATTAGTTTTTTATCCTTCAATTTACTTTATGATATTTATCGATTGCAAACCCTGCGTGATACAATTTACTGTTTCTTTGACAATGCATGATACTTTCTTAAGGCATGCTGTGGATTTCAATCTCAA
>NW_017177240.1:910012-931976 GCF_001652005.2 Ceratina calcarata
GTAAGAATATCTTGTAAAACGCCGTGTGCAGTTTTATCAATCCTTTTAATTATACCAGAAAACAGTTCTTAACTGATGAGGTAGGCTTTTAAAAGAAATTCACCACACGAATGAATGAAACAAGTTTTTTATATGCAAAATCTATCGGGGTTTACGATATGCAGGGGATTCTATTCTATGGTAGACAAAAGCTGCGTCTCATCCATTTAAAACCGCGCCTGCATTCCCAATATGCCGATTATTCTTCGAGCAAGGCATCACACCAGTACACCTGTTTCGAAATCAATAACTCCATAGAAATTATTTGCATATATCCATATACATGACATGAACAGCAGATATTTTATTTAAAATGTGAGATAAAATATTTTTATTCTAAATATGCGTGCTTCTTCGTTTCACGTTAAATAACTCGCTATTAATAAAAGTTGCACATACATAAAAAAAACACAACATCTGAATCGAAGATGTTTTATTCCTTTTGAACTTTCTTTTATGATAGACGTATACACAAATAGATATTATTTAAATATTTGAGGATACGGAATTATGAAATTTTAAACTATTATAATTAGACACTTGATACCAAATTCATTCAATTCTGTGAACCTTAAAATATAGATGAAGCTTAATTAAAATCGAAATTCGTAAGAATAATTTAAAAGTCGAATTCGGTGCGCAAACGCGCGTGACTCATGCTTCAACCCCACTCAGTAGCTCCCTTCTCCCTTACTCGCTGACTCAGACGGCGTCATGGTATCGCCGGCAACTAGAGCTTGAAACCCGGAACGTGGTTGCTAGTTGCTAGTAACGCGTGTGCGCTCATACCGTTCGTATCGTATGTTCGTTACTGTGTCGTATCTCGCTTTTCTTCAGTCGCACATTTCTTCGCGCTGTTTCATTGAAAAGTAACAGTAATGACACGACAGTGATTGGTATAGCATATAAAATTAAACCACAAGAAATGCACAATACCAATTGCGTCCTTGTGTTCACCAAAGAAGTCTGTTCTGTTCAGTGTCATTGACTTGGGTTTCTTCCGCCAACACAAAAGTGTGAATACTTGTGTCATTGAGAAGTGTTAATAGTAGTTTTGTATACGGAACTGTGTAATTTACGTTTGTCTTTTACCTAAAAAATTATAAATCACATTCGTCGAACAATGTGAATGAAAAATTGATCGAAACACTATCAGCGTTAGTGTCATTATTTGCAAAATACCGATAGAATCTGTACATAGATTTGTTTAGTCCACTGAGAGCAGATATATAAAAATTAAACTTGACCAATGTTGGTTCATATTACAAGAAGACGAGCCACATGTAGGTTTGAGTTACAGGAAGAAGAGTCGTATTTTGTGGTTGTAAAAATCACGCGAATCGTTGAATCTGTTCTTATTATCTTTGCCATCTCATCGATTTTCGAATACAGTTATTTACGACTATTTCAGTTTTATTAATGAACCCAGTAATGTTATTTATTATACGTTGATGATCGCAAAATACAATGTGAGTCGTGTTTGCAAAATGAAATGTACTCCATAGTAGGTATTTATAAGCACTCTCGCCTTTCACTTTTATGTATATTAAATATACATAATGCATATATAACATAGAGTGCACGATTTTTATGATACGTGAAAAAGTATTAAATTACAGTGTTATTCTCCTTTTTACTAATTACAATGTTATTTAATAACATCCGTAATAATTATATTATTTAAGTTATGCATGAGCCTTAGAATAAGTAGTATTTCGTTTCCTATAACATGAATGTGTATTCGAAGAAATATGAGTATAAGTATCGTAGAAAATGTACGTAATCTTAACAGTTAGGAGTTGCGTAATATTTATTGGACGACGGTTACTTGATAGTAAAAAATGTGAAACAATTTTCCCTTTCACCTGTATCAATAACTATCTGCCATTACGTTTACACGTGTGAAATAAAAATTTCTCTTAGTTTGCATCGTACATTAAATTCACTCAAACCGCTAGTACTGATTATTACTTGCTGTGTTTACAACTTATAATTATTTACTTGCGCTTTTCCTTGTGTAAGTTGCATGTGGAGAATTGCCACCGTTCAGAAATCTTTAACAATCATCCGAGTATTTTGTTTTGTTCAATTAGAGAATAGTAGCTTATAAATTTTTGAACGGTGGCCAACATCGAGCATCGGCCCTTCGTTTTCGTTCGGTAATTCGTATTCATAGATTCGTAGTAAAGTAAAATGTTAGGCTTTACTTTGAACGATCTATTATCTGTTATGAGTGATTTTGCCTTGATATCATTTTCTGTGATATTGTAAGCGTAGAATTACTTTTGTAATGACACTGAGTAACACTAAGGATATTCAAAGTAATAAATTACTTACTTAATTTACTTGCACAAATCTAACGTTGGATTTTACGATTTATATTATTTGTGGTAAATAACTTCATATCGTATCATTTTGGAGAATTATGCAATTGTCTTGCATTGTTTAGGTAGTACGTCTTTAAGAACAATTTATGTTGCATTTGTTTATGCTATTATATGTTAATGCAAACAAGAAGTAGCAGATTATGTGACAATCTTTACATGGAACACAGTAAACAAGAGGGAAGTTCGTGAAGGGAATAATTATCTTAAATGAAAAAATGAGCGCTGGAAGAGATAAGTTTTTATTAACTGTAATGATAGTTCCATCATACGGATCTCTTAATATAATCATAAGAAATGAGCGTTCATTACGTAAAAGTTCTCCGCTTGTCATTCTCGCTACTTGTCTGCATTTTACTTCCAATTTGTATTCGTCTTTCGAGCCTGCAAAGTAATAGACGCGTTGTGGTTAATTCCACCTCGCGTTAAGTACGTTCACGTGAATTCTGTATTTCTAGTGAAAACATCTGCAACATCCGAATGCTAGCTTGATTTTTAATTTAAGTTTCTACCTTTCGTTTCGCTGCTGCTACAACCACACTTGTTACACTCGCGCGAGTAAGAGAAGAGTCTTATAGAAAAACGCGTACAGCAGAATTGATGTCGACAACTTTTTGCAACAAGTCGTATTAAAATTGAAAAAGAAAATCGAACGAGAATAAAGAAGAACGTAAAATTCAGCGATAGTATTTTGTGTTCTAGCGCGCTAATAAAGCGAGTGAAGCAATTGCAAAGCCCCGATGAGGACTCCGCGGGTGGGGACTACTACCAGCTGACATATCCTAACTAGCAACCACAACCCGCCGGCCCTTCTCTGTCGACTAGCGAAACCACACTAATCGCAGCGACTAAGTCGGCATAGCGTTGCGATCTCGGACGTATACACTTAGACAGGGACAAAGATCAGGCACATAACGAGAATACGACATGTCTCAGACAGAGAAAAAAAAGAGATATAAAGAAAAGAACAGAGTACACGCATGAGAATTACGTTTTGATCGCAAAATGTCCTGACAGAACTTTTCCCAATAAGCAGACCTCTACCTACTTATAAGAGATAGATATAGAGTATAATTGTTGAGTACGCTAGCACAAGCAGGATGATCATGAATGATGGTAACGATGATGACAATTAGCATGAACGATAGAGATTATTTTTCCAATTTCATACGAGTCTCCGTCACGTCCGATAAACTTTCGTCCTTGTCAAAGTTCCAAAGTCTCGAGCTGTTCTCGGCTCGACTGCCCCTTTTCAATGTGTTTTCTAGTCTGCTAGTTGATCCAGTTAATCGTCGCTTAATAAGTAGTATACACAGAAAAATACGTACCTAGGCTATCGCATACGTATTCGATTACCAGTATATTAATTACGTATAATAATGAAAGAATGTATACGTACACATTCATACAATTATCATCGTAGGAAGGGAAGAGTATTACTGAATCACGGAGTTGCGGAATACATATTTACTTGATGGATTAAACGATCGTCGTTAACGCACGATTCGTATCGGTCTTCGATTCCGCTCTCTTCTCTCTATTCTCCAATACATTCTTCCAAGAGAACAAAGCATGCGTAAAAAAATATTGCCGCACGATTGCTTCTTTTCAGTTGCTTCGTTTCATTGTGATTTCGTTCCTTTCATTTTTCGTGAACTTTTTTAGTCACGAATCATTTCCATTTAAGTACAGTAAAGAAGTAGCGTGCGCGATTAGTATCTCTTTTTATTCTAATTATACGTTGATTTTATACGTAGACTCTGTCTAAATCGTTTCTTTCCAAGATTATTTTGTGTCCTAAGGCTAAATGTGAATGTCGTAAATGATAGAAGTAAAAAACAGTGGTACGCGATTTATTTCCGAGGAAGATAGATTATAGCAATATTTTATTTGATGGAAAAAAGGTTTTAGATCGTTTCGATAATAGGTTTAAATTATCATTGTGATAAATATAATTCTACGATTATTTGATGGATGACTTTCATATAGATTTGTTAAAACGCGACGCCGTTTTGGATTCACGTCGTTTTGACGCCTATATTTTTCTTACGAATTTATGTATATATTTTTATTTTATTTACATGTAGTACTTTTATCTATATTTAGATTTGGAATATTCTTGAAACGAATCTTTCTGGAATTATTCTGCAATGATAGAAATTAATCTGCTTGTTAAATATATTTATGTATCAATACATATCCCCTCGGCTAAGCATTTCTACTGAAAGTGAGAGAGTGAATGGAGTTAAGTTCAGCCATAATTTGGTCTGGACATCAGCTCGACCCTAGAAACGCTCTCAGTAGACAACCCCGATCCTAAAATCCATGAAGGGGTGAAGTCAATGGCCTTCGGTTGAGCTTGCAATTATCGTAGCTAACCATCTCGAAAATTCGTGCCCCCTAAATTGATACTGGTTCGCGCTCGAGAGGACATCACGCAAACTATCCTCACGCGGGGTTTCATGTATCTACTACTTCCATCACTTTAACGAAGCTGAAAGTCTTCACTTTACCCGTTTACCTTTACCTGATAGTTAACGCGTTTGTTGTCCCCATCAACGGTGCGAAATTTCTTACCGTTGAACAATTATCCAATGACGTATTAAAAGTTCATCTAACATAAAGACAGACGGAATACTATGAGTAAATTAGGCTTTCCGAGGTACGCTACTTAAGCCTGAATCACTCTAAAGGGGAACTCCTATCGCCATTCCATTTGTACAGCGGCGTCGACTGTATCATACGAATCCAACCCCAGCTCTCACTTACAATTAACGTGCCTCGAGGGGATACGTATTAATGTATGCTCAAGTATTTCCAGCTGTTTACGCTGTAATTAATTCCACACGTCAGACGCAAACCCGCAAGAGATGCATTTAAACATTACCAAAGACCTCGTAGCGTTATTCATAGTACGAATAGTTTTTTTACCAATATTACACGTAGAGAGATACACGTAATATACATGGAGTACATTTCTGTATACGCACGTTTTTAATGAGACAACACGTCACGCATCACGGACCTAATGCATGAGCCATATACGTACCCATTCCTGAGATTTTTGAGGGTCGCTGTTCAAGTGCCTCAAGCTTCCGTCAGATAAATCCACGTGAATAATAATGAAGCAATTGCTGCGTCGCGCCGTGCGATTCCGTGAATCATACATGCTGCGTAGGGAGGCCCTTCCGCTGCAGTGGGCACCCTAACGCCTCGTATGGGGTGTCCGAGCAGGGTTGCAGGAAAGTTAAACGACTTCCACAAAGCTGTTAGGAATTCTATCTGAGCAGGGTCATGCACCTATGGTTGTTAAAAACAGCATTTACGATTCATGCCGTACAAGCCATTCGCTTTGTATTCGTAGTATTTTCTTTTTAGTGATCCGACGTAGATTTATCTGAGAATTTTCTGCTAGTTTTATCTATTACATATTTTACTCTCAAGTATCATTGAAATTAATTGAAAAATTAAATAGCGTACTTATATTATTTCCAGTTATGTCGAGCACGTATGTACTTTGTTTGTTTAAAGGGAAACTTTCTATTAACTTAATTGAATATTTTGCTAAAGTTTTTTCAATTACTTTTATCTTATCGTTCTGCTTGAATACGATATCTCCACGAATCACGGTTGATCATACATAAATAGTCTTGATAATTCATAGAGAAGAAGAAGAATATAAGTAATATATATTGCAATAAATAAAGTTAATACAATGAGTATAATTTTCTGTTAATCAGAAATTAAAATAAGAATTATTCTTATTCGCATAAGATAGATACATGCACAGCAAGTGATTATATTTACTACTTATCTATATCTATTCCACCCAATTTATTCGCTGGTCTAGTAAGGTGCGTAGTAGTTTTATGTATGTCGCTTAGAGGCAGTATCAGTCCGAACCAAAATGCGAAAGCGTATACAAATATTCTGATTAGACTGCGGATATTTATGCAAGACAAATAGTCAATTAAAAAGATGGATATAAGATAGACATTTGTTCTAAACACTGCAATTTGTATTGAATTTTGATATTTCGTATTTCGTATATTTTCATGCGTCACGCGCAACACTTCTATTTTTTGCACATTCGATTGTTTTATAAATGTGTAAAATCCGCAGTCTATGGGAATGTATTATTTAAACAAATGCCGCCAAAGATGGGTGCTAATATAATTTAACTTGCACATACGCGAGGGCACGTTAGCGTAAAACGTTTAACTGAACTTAAATCCTAGCTTTAAATCGTGAATACCAGAACGCGGTCCAAATTTTCATCCCACAGTTACTAGTCATAGCGTGTGACGTTTCTTTAAACGAATTACATATATTAAATCCGTTACTAGGTAAGCATGAATTTTTCGGGTAACATTGATTCGATGTGTAATTTACATACGACGAACAGTCCTGTAGAGAAGCCAATTTTTTGTAAGAGTTACGTTACGCATTTTTACTATGTCTTCACTGATCGTTAATGTTTGAAGATTATTCTATTTGGTTGGAGAGATATTTAATTTCGTAATAGCTGTTGCAACTGTATTGATGAGATGTATTTATCTATGAAACAAATAAAGGCTGCATCTAAAAATCCTAACACGTAAACATAAATCGATACCGACTTTACTATTTGCTATTCATTGATTAATTAATATTTCTCTGCAGTGCATTGACGCTGATACGTGTTGTAAATAATAATCAAATTATAATACGATCACCGATCATTAACAGTCTAACAATTTTTTTTTAAGGAGAAAGCTTGAGAAATGCACGCGTTTCTTTCTGTCTCGGCTTGAAGTATAATCGTAAACTCGTTAAGGCGCACCGCGTTTAATAGGCATTTAGACAGAACCCCGACAAGCTTGCCGTGCAAACGGAGTGGTAATCGCGCGTCTGTGAATCTCCGACTCGCGAGTTCTATGACGGACTAGGGACCGAGGGAGGAAAGAACGAAGGAAAAGAGGCACGAGGTACCACACAGAGAATGGAACGGAAGGGAGTATCGTAAATAGGCGGCACTAACGGTGAGAAAGCGTGAGGAAAGCGAGCTAAACTCTAGCTAACATCGTCGAGAATCGTTGCCACCGCACCGGTTCAAAACAGTCAACGAACGAACAATTATACCGACCGGTTGCGGAAGGAAACTAGAAAAAGGCATTCCTCTCGCATCATATTGCGTAAATCGCCACGATGCTGTCTCAAGAATTATTTGAATTAGATGTTTCGTGCTCATTAAGGGAAGGACGTTGTTAGACGAAGTTGTATTAGTCGGCGGTTCAAGTGTGATTCTTGTGGGAAAACCTGGAAGTTGAATAAAGGAAAGACGGTCTGTGTAGTCTCTACTAGTTGTCCTATAAGGATTGCGAAATCGAGGACTTTGTAGTTGATGGTAGTTGAGAAACAGTTTCGACGATTGAAGAAACTATGAAGGAACCATCCGTAACGAAGAACGCTGCTCCACGAACGAATCTTTCTGCTTCGAATGGGTAAATAATTGAAAAAATAATACTAATCTATTAACACAATGGGAACGCTTTTAAAAATGAATTATCAAGATGTAATATCAGTTCAATCAGTTTTTTTTATTAAGTTGATCTTCTATTTTATATCTTATCAATACAATAGATATCTCGATTATTTCAAACAATCGATTGATCATTTTGAAAAATATTCGCGAAAGTACAAATTATTTAACATGTGATTCCTTTAATGCATTATTTATTATTTAAGAAAACTCGTGATACATTTTGAAAGCCACGTGAACAATTTTATGCGTAACAGTAGTACGTTACGAAGTTGCGATTGCGCTGTATAATAAGAGAAACTTTGTGATTCAGGCGATACTGTTGTAAGTCGAACAGAGATAGCGAAACGCGATGCGTACACGCAATCTTTCATTATTTTAATCTCGACGGTTCTTGATCAAATAAAAATAACTATAACACTTAAAAAGATATTGATAAGATAGAGGCAAGTGACTTTCATTGTCCTCTTCATTATATGAAAACTATATAGCAATTATTTCTATCATAAGTAATGTTATAATTATTCAAGTCCAATCGAGCGTAATTTCTTGTTTTAATATAAAATCATGTAATCGAATATTAGTTTCATTAACTGGAAAACCGGTTTTACATGTTCTTGTCCTTGCATAAAGGTCTACAGTCTCTTACAATGTAAGAAAAACTCCTTGATATTAGCTGCAATATTATGAAAACATAAACTTCCTTAATTAAAACCATAATCTGTTGATGTTTGTTAGAAACTTTAGCAGAAGAAAGTTCACGCGAGGTAAAGAAATCGGACATGGTCTAATTGACTGATCAAGTTCTAACTCTTTCTCTTGACTGATCTTTCGGACATCGAATATATAATTTTATTTTCCCGTGAGTCCGTCGTTGAAGTAATTCGAGACGCCGCGCGCCGATATGCGCGAGTCAATCCGCGAAAACAGATTTAAAGCGTTTTGAAAGTATCTGGACGTGAGACAACGACGCATACCTATTCGTGGTGTTCCATTTAGTCAAAGTATCTCTGGCCAGTTCCCTATGGCATTCTGCATTAAAATACCTCGGGTAAATAACCTGTCCTTGGTGAAAATAACTGTGCGCGTAACTGAGACTGCTTGAAAGTAACCAGAGTCCATTTGATTGATGCGGAATATTATGCTGTATTAAGGCGGCGAGGGTATCATTTAGAGTAATTGAATGTTTGAATGCAGTAAAACGTAGATTTTAGTAAATATCTATTACCGTAGTGAATAATATCCAGTAAATTATTCGCTCAATTATCTGCATGAGAAACAGTCCAACGATGATTAACAATTCTTGTAATTAACGTCTTAATAGCATTGCACCATATCTTATTTGAGTATCTCCGTATCGGCACGTGCACATTAGCCACGTTTCTTGATCTCCATTTTATTAATCTTTCATGTTCAGTATGATAACAATATATGTATATGTATACGTGTGCAATTTATCTTGAACATTCCGCAACGCCAGCTCTTTTCAACATGGATAAGAATGGTACATTTTTACGAACAGTTGGATCAATCAAAACGAAATTGAAATACCAAAGATATTACAGTAACTATCACGAAGGAGATAATCTATGTTAAGCGGAACGGTTTCGACATTAATCAGAGCGTTACTGCTTAACCGACATTTTCATTGTGTATTTCCCTTGCTCTCTCATTTTTTATTTTATCTTTCGTTGAGTTTTAAATTTTAAATTACTTGAAAAGTTTATGACTCATGCTTGATAAAAGCAGATCTTTTGTTCCGAAGAATTGTTTTATCGTTTTATTATACACAAGACTATACCCCCATTTACTATATGGTAACAAAATACGCCTAAGTGGATGTATGGTTAGACGATAACACGAGAAGCAGACAGTTTTTCCCTGCTTTTCATGGTCGTAAACTTTGGCAGAGAACTGCGCGATATGCTAATGGAAAACGAAACGCGGCGCCCTTTTGTTGCTCGACGAATATCCTACGAAGTTGAAAGTTTCTGGCAACACCGATGCGGTGGTTTCAGCCAGTCTGCACCGGAAAGGGTATTGGCAGGCTGAAATTTTAACACCGGGGAGGGAACAGCTGAAGTGAATGAACCTGCACTCTCCAGAGATCGATCGAGTGTGCGGCAGACGTTAATTGCTAATTATTCCCAATTGGACGTGCTCTGCGATTTTTTGTTTAGATTGTATCCACGGTTCTATGATTATTGTGATCGACGTCTTAAAACGATATTCTTAAAATATTTATGGCAAGCTATTGCTCACGTTGGGAATTTTTAGAATTCAATATTACAGCGCGTATGAAATGTCGAAGAACGGCGAACAGTGACAGAAATCAAGTAAGATGCCAGAGAGGAAACACGGAAACGGATGTGTCAGCAAGTTTACGAATTCTTACGGATCAATTTCGATACAAAACAGGAGTTATTGACTCGTGAGGCATTTATAGCAGCAGCACGGCGCGCGACGCGACGCGTGGTCGAGGTATTCTGTTTCTACGGGAAGCGAGAATTGAGACGGCATAAATTCAGGAACTTGGCAGCAAAGTGGCGACCCGGGGGAAGAGAGAATCGTCGGCGCGGCATTTCGAAGGGGTCGAAAGGAGAATCGCTAGAGCAGACGCCAAATGCAACGTAGTCAAGGGTCGAAAGAGCGGAGAGCAAAGTATTGATCGTTTGCTTCATTGCCAGCCGTGTATTTCTCTAGCCGAACAAGATAATGAATTTTATTTGAAATCATTTTATTTTTCTTTTCGGTCGGAATTTTTTTAACGAGGTTCATTAGCCTCGCTCGATGTTAGAAGCCCGATAGTTCGTGCTTCTCTCGTTGTAACATAGTCGTATAATGATGGGCATTCTGAGAAATGCGTCGTTAGGCGATCCTCTCATTATGCAAACAACATAGTGCACAAATGTCGTCGATACGGAATATTGCCCATTGTTTAGATTCGATTATCAATCTGCAGGATACATACGTGTACTTTTCTATAATAGTTCTATGAATGATTGTAACGCGAATGATTTTTTATTATCATATATTTCCGTTGTACTCGTTCATTCATTTTACATAAATAGTAGTCGGTATTACGGAGCGAAGACGAGTGACGCTGAAGTATTATATTAATAAGGAAACACTCGAAAGAAGTTGCTTTAGAAAGATTTGTAAAACTACTACGAGAATACGAACAGAGTACTTTCTGCAGGAAAATATTCCGTGTGAGAAAGCAGAAAGAGAGAACCCAAGAAAAACGTCTACGTTGGTGTAGGAACTTTTCATAACTCTCATTTAAATCGTATACGTTTTTCAACCGTAATTCTGGCTTCTGCTTGCGCACCAAGCGTTCCTCGTTATCAGAAACCAGGGAATGTCTGGACTTATCAAAAGGGTTTCTTATTTTAAAATAATAAACGTGTCTGGCTTTAACACAGTCAGTCAGTTTTCACTTAGACCATGACAGGCTCTTCGCAACCACGTCGTCGACGATTAGACAACTGAAAATCCTTTAATCAAGCGAGCAATTCCCGTGCTTTTCGTTTGCCCGCCATCCCCTTCCAACTGTTTGGTGCAATTCGCCGCGATATCGAACGGAACGCGTAATCCGGGCTGCGCATGCACGGGAAGAGACCCGTCGGAGCGACGATGCGATGTGCGATGTGCCGGCTCGTTCCAGAGACCGCGGAGCATCAGCTGCGGACCGATCCGAGACCGTGGATCGCGTCCCACGGGTCGAAATTTTTGGATTTCTGATCCACGTGCGAACGCGACTCGCTAACCGATTTCCCGCCAGATGAGGGACCGACGGGGGTGGCCACCGGTGTGCACCGGAAACGCGGCCCGCATTGCGCAAACCACTGTGGGGATCGAATGAAGTATTTGAAATCTGTGTCGGGGACTAGATTCCTGATTTCGTGCCACGGATCCATGTTTCGTGTTTGCCTGACAACCACCTACGCGACGCCGATAACGTTTAATGAATCTACCCTTTCCTGCAGCCCTCGCGCGCTCGCGTCTTCTACACTATTTACCCTCCTTCGATCTACGCTCTACTTTCGCTTACTGCGTTCTCGTTGAGCAGACAGAAACTGCGGAACGGCGGCTGTTTTTACAGTTCAATATATTCTTGCGTTGTGATTTATACGATGGTACAAGTTTCGAATTGATCTCTTATCGAAATTAATTCGTTTTTTTTCTAACTGTAATGGAATTACGATGGCTACTATTCAATCATTTGACTTGTTGATTCCGATCTCTTGAGTTTTGACGGATGGAGATGGATATAAATTAGTATTGACGAGGACAGTACGCGCAATAGGTGTCAAGGACAGAGCAGGACGTTTAATCATTGAGAAAAATAATTTTTTAGACTTTGGTTCTATAATAATAATAAAATAAAATTTATATCGAATGGAAGTTATGGTGTCTAATCGGATAATCTTTCTTGGAAAGCTTGAAAGAGATTCTCATTCGAGTCTAGAGACCAGACTGACTACGAGGTCGTAACCAGATTTTAATTAAGAACCAGAGAAAATGCGTTCTTCCGTTGAAAATGTGCTAGACTGTACGGAATTCTTTCAAAACCTGCTCACTTTCCATTCATTGCAGTCTGTAGAGACTTACCAGTGCAGACCTCTTAAAAAAGACTCGTTAATAAACCAGTGATCCTTAATAAAGCTCATTTAATTTATCGGATAGTATATTCATTAATTATTTACATCACACTCCACATGTCTGAAGTATTTTTATCAACGTTCCTTCTTTAATAGTTGCAATACTTATTGCTTTATTACACGTATTGCGTGTCTGCAAAGATCAGTGACCTTTATATATGTATATGGGTTAACTATGTTTCAAGGAAAATAGGTGTTATTACACTGTTTTCCAATATCTGACGCGTTGGAGAAAAATACGCGCGAGGTCAAGTTACTATAAAAAATGTACAGAAAGTTAAAATGATTACCATAAGAATGATTAAAATAAATTACATTTTCACGTATTATTTTAGCAGAATGTTATAGACTTTCTTCTACTGACATAATCAATATTTGCTTTGAATCGGAACACGTGGAGGTTGTAGTCACGCGAACTTGCCTAGAAAAATTTATGAGGAATATTTAACCGGTTCATAAAATGTTTAAAGGAAATATTCATATTTATGAAATTCGAATTGAAATGAAATTTTATTGTAACTTGTTTAGCTCTGCTACGTTTTAAAAAAATGTTCGCGACGAAAATCGGTGGAAGATAGGAGTTTTGCCAGTACTTTGAAATAGAATGGCATCGTCGACGTCCTCCGAGGCGTCGAGGGGCGCGAAGAAACGCACGAACTTATCTGGGCGATCGCGCGTCGTGAGTGAAAGTGTTGACGTTGAAAACGAAATCGGTCTCGCTTCGAATCGAAACGGCGAGGATGGGCGCGACTCCGGTTTGTCGTCGGAAAGTTCGACGCCAACCCAGGGATCGCCGCTGCCAAGGCAACGAAAAAGTAATCCGATTAATATCGTCAACCCTTTGCCGAGAGTACGCGTTCCACTTCACATTGGGAGGTACTTTCGGTTCTCGAAATCTTCAGATTTCAATTTTTCCTTGGGCCTCTTAATTATTTATATATTATTCTTTATAGCAATAAGACATTTACTTAAAGTTTTTTTTAAATTTGCTATACCATATCGGAATTTAGAATTCTGTTAATATACATGCGTGTGACATATTTGTATTTTTACTAATACTTCTGTTAGTTTCAATACTGTATCCTATTTTGCAATTTGTTTCTTTTGTTTTGTTTCAGAAACGAGTGTGATAAAACGACGAAGGCATGGCGAAGTAGATCTGTGACGGATTCACCACGTTCTCTGGATGGCACAAGGAATCGTCAATATTTCAGCCCTCTAAGGACATCAAGAAACGTAAGTACTTTCGTGCTTCGTAAAGTGCCACATTTCACAACTTTTTATACCAATCTGGTATTTGTACAGACATACGTTACATATTAAAAAAATATTGAACAAATTAAGTATAGTAAAGGCAAAGTTTTTTGAATTAAGTGAGATTTGCATCTACGTTTTTCTTAAAATTAAAATAAAGCAAATTTTGAAAGACAGTGACTCTAATATTGTATAAATTACAAGACCAGTTTTAATATTTGGTTCTAGATCCAATCACCGAGCCTAGACTCCGGAGATGAAGGGAGTCTACGTGTTGACCGCGACACTTATCAACACATGTGCCAAGACATTGTTTCCATAAAAACAATGCTCTTGAAATTAAAACGAGTATTTCAGGAGGTAGATTAAATAAAGCGTATATTAAAGGAATTCTCACAGCTTGCTTATTAATTGAAAATATTAGTTTTTAACAAGACACATCTTTTTTTTATTTACGCAAAACACGGTGCGTCGATGTGCTTTTGTATTAACACGCATTTTTCTTTTTGTCTTTTTCATTATTGTCGTCAACCATGATTTTACCTTCAAGTCAGAAGAGAACAGTTTGACGAGGGTACGTTGGATTTATGTTCTTTTATTGCACATCTTTTTTCTTTGACGTTCTCCTCTTTTTTTCATGTATCTGCTGTACATACATGTATAGCTTATTCTTAATTCCTAATGCAATAGAAAAATATCGTATAAAATTGCTATAACATTTTTGCGTTGTGTTCACAGGCAGAAACTCTCAACCCATTCGATACTTCTATAAAGGTAGGTTTTATACTTATTACCAAATATTCTTAATCCTCTCATAGATGAACACAAATAATATCATATCAGTAATAATACGAGATTACAATGCAAAATCTTACGTTATTATAGAATCAAGATTATATTGTAGATTTTATAGTTTCCTAAAGAGAAGTTGAAAAATGTATACATAGATAACCCATGCTTTTAACTTGCAAATCTTCGGGTAGTTGCAAAACACCAAGTAGAGAAACAGTATCGTCACTAATGCGATGCGGTGACGTAACGTATGCAAATGTTAACAATTTTAGAATGGTCTCTTCTACAACCTGAACGAAGGTAACACAACTGACGTTGGTACTTCTCCCGGTAGCGGAGGTAGTAGTATCGCGGATGAATTGGCGGATTTACGTAGGCAGGTGGTCTTCTTGCAAGGCCAAGTAGAAGATAGAGATCGAACTATACAAGTTTTACAGGTATGTAAACGTGGCGAAGATAAAGAGGCATCTTAGTTTCTAATCTCTGACACGTATCCTAACGTTGATTAAACATACTTTTTCAATTAATGGCTCACGTTGTTAATTAAGTCGTTTGTGACTAGTTATACGTATGTGTAACCAATACTGTTAATATAAGGAATAGCGTTGTTTATTAAAGTTAATCGCATGCAAACGGGCATTAATTATACTCTGGAGAAATTTCATAAAAGAATCTAATTTTTTTATTTAAAAAAAAATGAAGATACGTTTGGATTTTATAGTTCCAAGTATCGAAACTTCAAGGACCTAATGGCGATGGCCAAACATGTGCATTAACCACTAATTACAATAACGTTTCATCCACAAATACTTGCAATGCCGCTACGCAAACGGAGAAGGTACGTCCACAATTCGCTATCTTTCATGCCAGAAAAGTTTCAAGTTGAGTTATCGTTCAACGACTTGCGTCCTACCTACCGCGACACTTGCTCTGGAAATAGTACATTCATATCGCGTAGCTTTTACCCAGGTTTCCACAAAGTAGCGATGAACCACTGCACAGGTGACCAGTTTCTCGAGAGCCACGTTTTTAGTGTGCACTCTAGCTAAAAGTAATATTCACCGTGCTATTTACATATAGTATGTAGAATTATAAGTATTATTTTCTATCTATAATAGTGCGACATTTAGTTTATTTTAAGTTGCCCACTCATCATTCATCGCATTAGTTGATAAAAATCGTGCGATTAATTAAATTTAGAAATTGTTCAATTGCACAATTGTTGAAAGATCGACATATATGACATATTGATTATAAACAAGAGAGCGTAAATATCATTCCTAAGATGTCTCACATAAAATATGAAACAATCTCAGGTGACAGTTCGCATGTTCTTAAAAATGCATATCTCCATATGTGCAGGTGTACATTTCCAAATTAAATCTACTTGTAGTACTATTTAATCTGCACTTAATGAATAATTTCGGACATGTGTAGATATTTTAAATGTCACAATACTACGTGTTTTATCATCTTTCAATCTATCGCTGTTTTAACATAATGAATAATAAGATTGCTGCGTTATAATTATGAAATTTTTTTTAAACTTATCGAAGCGAATTTTCTAAAGTGCTGCTATTATTACTGTTATATTATTTATTTATTATTTGTTTAATTGTGGATACAGACACGTCCAGTGTCGGCAGGACCTTCACTCCTGCAAACACTACCGCAGGAAGATGTTATGGGGCCTCTAGTTAGGTGAGATTTTATTTTCTCTCCATTTTAAACGAGAAAATTGTTCGAGTATCATTTTCATCGTCATTTACATGTACGCGAAGTAGACAGCAATCAGAAAAAAGAAAAAACAGGGAATGTTTTTAAAGGAATAACAGTAATTTTGTATTGTTTATATTTTTAGGTGAATCATTACAAATTATGTTTTTCATACTCTTTCTGATATCTCTTTACTTCGCGTACATTGCTTAAGCGTTGCATAATGATTAAATGACATTAATCACAAGTTCAGCCTCGGGATTGTGATTTATCTAACGATGTACATATGTACTACTCGTAAAATATAAACTTTGTCATGAATAACGTATTGTTCTTGCTGCTCTGGTCATTACCTTTCATCGATGATTCCATGTGAGACAGCTTCAGGATTGGGAAGGTAGAATCGGTCAGTTTCTGTGACTTAATAATGGGATATGTGCTCCTTTCTGCCTTAAACGCCCTTATATTTGTGCATCTGTTCTACATCAAGATCACTTGTTTGATCATTCGACTCTGAACGTTTTCGTTTGCATGCAAAAATAGTAACGATTTCTTCTGCTTTTATTTTCCTTTCTCGCTCTATCAGTTGAATTATTTCGACTGTGTACAAAGTAAATGAACTTCGACCAGCTGTCTTATAATGCGTACAATGATGGCTCGTCTTTCATTGGAGTTTGCGATCGAATTTTGTCATTGATCTTATTATAAGCAAATTTAGTTTACTTTCAACAACTCGCTTTTTCATTTATATTATTTAATTAATGAAAAGAATATATTTTTCTAATCAAATATTAACAAAGGAATAAGTGTATAATTCGAATGCAAATCCTATCTCTAATTCTGAAGTATCTTAACTAACAAACGTCTGTTCTGAATGGAACTTTCATGTAAATAGAAAATATGTAATACGCTTTCAGATTATTTTGTAATATACTAACTTTCCTAGCGTACTAACTCTCCGAGCATGTAATTACAAGGAGATAAATATATGATTGATTGAAAAGTGCAACTTACCATTTCCTTTAAAACACTGTTTTGAGATTATAATAGATTTACAATTAATAATGTTTCATGCTGCGTTTGATAGCTGTGTGGGGTAAGTTGCTTATACCCTTAATTCTTCCTTTCCTATTTAATTTGCAATCAAAACACTGAACAAAGACAGAATGTGCGCTATTAAACCGGTTAGATAGAAGCATCGCGGAGAATCTACTAAAGTGTGGCAGTGCCTATGTAATCAGTGGGACAGCAAATGGGGCCTAATAAGGATTAGAACACAGTTGGCAATCGTTTTTTTCGGTGGTAATCGGCACCGAAGAAGATAGAGATACAAATTTTGTTTAAAACATTTTTCGCTAGGACGAAAAAAAGTTTCTGCAATAAACAATTTTATTTATTACTTAATTATTGATGCTAGCGAAAAATGTTTTAAATTGAAGTTGTATATAAAGTAGGATAGTGTTACGATTTCTATTTCTTACTTCGGTATATATTGTAAAGGGGCATAAAAAGTTACAGACTTTTTTGTGCGACACCAAGTCCCATAAGGCTGTCACTGTTTAGTAATTTCTCCTCGGTGATAGGAGTGAAGGAAAATACCGCGAAACCCGATCGCGTTACTTGCAGATGGAGTAATTCTTGGGATCGACACCGATCACCGTTGCTCGGGGAGCTGAACGGTAACAGAAGCTCTCGTAAGTCCACCGATCGTATACCGCGTACAATAAAATTCCGTCAGGAGGAGGGCGGTCACCGTCAGAACGGACTCGCGGATAGACCGTCTGCAGAAAGTTCGACGAGCAAAAGAACCGTTAAATCGAAAGACTCCAGGATCGCCGAGTCGAGCGATAACGCGGAACGGAACGAGATTAAGAGGGAGGAGGGTGTCGCTAAATCATCTATTCCCACGGCTAAAAAGATCACGACGTCGACCCTGATACCACGATCAGCGAGGGCCGTTACGTCGACGGGCCGATCGCACAATATGTGATTATGGATTAATTTATTGGATCAAATTTATTTCAATTTTCAACACGTTTACATTACGTCCTGATTCATACGAGGATCATCCTAATTAAAAATTTGATTGTTTTTTAACAGTTCGAATCTCAGACTCTTTTTGTCTATGTACAATTGTTTATGTGTTAATTTATTATTTCTTTATTTATTATTTAAACAAACCTGGCAAGTAATTTGATGTAATTAATTCCCAGATGAATCAAGGGACTGTAAACGTGTTTCTACAAACATGTCTGCAGAAATTAAGTTTCTACGTTACTTCAAAGATTATCATTTTATTTCTTTTTGTAATTATTCGATGAATAATGAAGATGTACATGCTCTTAATATAAATTCCGAGCAGTGTACAGATTTTACGTTGATAGTTAAGGGCAATTAATGAGTTCCTATCATTTAAAGTTTCTATAATATTTTATTTGGTTCTGTAACTTCACATGTAAAGAAACGGCACATTCATTATTCAGAACCGATCGTTAATTACGTTTCTCGCGTACTTAATAGGCTGAATAAGTTGTATAAATTCAATCGTAAGTATAACTCGTTGATTGATTTCTCGGCCAATTTAAAAAATTCATTCATCGTTCGCACGAATGAATACATATAAGTTTTAGCCTCGGACATGATCCGAGTAATGTTTGTGATACTATAATATGAATCTCTATTTATCTCATATCCTACAAGGATCGGTCAGTTCATTCAAATGGTAATCGCATTTATTAGACTTTCGAGCATTGTAAAAATTACGGTGCGCATATTTATTCGTATTCACGGTACATAAACGATTACGAAGCTTGGCTATAAAAGCTTGTTCTCAAAGAAATTGTTTAACAAATTTGGCAGTCATTTATTTCTTTTTATAATAGTAGAATCTAAAGTACACTCGCAGCGAATGCATATGAACCCTGTAATCTTCGTCATATGGCGTTGCTGTAATTACACGAAATGTATATTACAAACATACATACATATATAATATACATTTTACGATATTTGTATGTATGTTGTATGCTATGGTGTAAAACACCAAGCGTAATACTTTATGTATACGCTATAATGTTGTATATCACAGCATATGTAATTGCATTCCGGTGTATTATTGTAGTTTAGCATTTTTAAAGTGTACATTATATTCTTTTACAACTATCGTACGTAGAGTAGAGGCGCAAGATAGAGGATCGATCATTGTAAAAATTTTCGTGTCTTAAAACAAGGAAATTTATTAATTCTTTGACGTAATTATATATCGCAAACATTAATCTCGACTTTTGAGTTTCGTTGGAACGGACTTGACTTCACTGTATTATTTCTTTTATTCATTTTATGTACAAATCTTCGATGCTGATTAATGTGTTTTTGATCACCCCTAATTACAATGGTAAACTGATCGCTTACTATTTGAATTAGGGAGATTCTGTACATTTATTTTATGAGTAACTTGTAGATAACTTATTCCAGGGCTAATTTGCGAAGTCATATTTGGTGCTATTCAATTTCTCGTATTTTATTTTATCATATTTAGAATCTCCTGAATCATTGAACGGGAAAAATTATTAATTAACTTATCTTAACAAAAATTATATACGTTCGTAAAATTGCTAAACAGCAATACCTATGAATGAAATGTGACAATAACTAATGCTACGAATGATATGGATATTATAATTTCACATGTCTCGTTTCAGTTTAACTAACGTTATATGCGGCGTATAATTTTTTCCGAAAAATGAAAGTTCATTTCTCATTCAATTAATAATTTTAATACCAGGAGATGCTAAATATCTCATGCACATTGTACATTTTTATTCATATTTTGATTTGTAAAATGGTATTGTAATAAAACGAAATTACAAGCATAAAACTAAGTGTTTGATACGAAACTGGGCACGTCTTACCTTTGTAATGAAACACAGAAATATGTTTAAAAAAGAGAAATAGGAAAGGCAGAATATCTTTTAAACGACAGACTGATTACTACAAACTACATGATCCTACTTTTGAATTAATTTGATCAGTTCGATTATTATAGTATTCTTAAAACTTTTCGGAAAAGTTGCTTATACAAATTTTTATAAAACATACTTCATTTCATTTCATCCATCAGTCATGAATTTATTTAATGTTCTGAATTTGTTATATTTGATTTGAAGAGTATAAGCTTAGATGATTTATCGAAGTACGGGGTACTTGAATTTATACATTTCGATACGTTTTAGCAAAGTACAAGTTGACTTGTTTGACAGGATATGAATTAACGTATCTTCCATTTGGAAAAATTCCTATGCGGTTTTATAAGACTCACTTGAGAAGGGAATATAAATTATTAACTCTTTAAGCTGTTAATTTTAACAAAACTATTTACAGTATAATAAGGAAACCAATTTACATGCGATTCCCCTCGTATTCCCTCGTTTTTGAAAAAGGTACAAGTTTTTGACAGGAAATATATTTTTATGCATTGTATTTGTGAAGAACTAAACGTTTTCGATATTCTTATTGAAACTGTTTAAAAAGTGAAGAGTTAGATCAGGGGTGACGAACTGGCGGCTCGTGGTTCTTGCCCTATTCTCCCCTCCGGCTTTGGCTTCTCCTTAAGTGCCTGTTTACTATTCGCAGGTGATAAAGTGAAATATCGTATTTCATCGCTTTTTGACCCTTTGGCAACGTAAGTACGTGAGGGAGCACGGGAGATTTCCCTTGAAGAAATTTGTCTCACTCATCCCTTCGAGACTCGTTCGAATAGCAGCACACCTGAGTCGATATACATAAACTAAGGAGCTTCCGGGGGAGTAATCAGGCCCGTATTTCCTTTAAAAGAAATCACCCTTGCACCCTACCGGAAATATTGCTTGTCGGCTAAACATCTACGAACTGAACGGGGCTTATCATTCATTCCTCGGACGCTTGGTCGAATAGCAGAGCAGGGAATAGGCTGACCGATACTGGGGTACCCATAGCCGTGGCTTCCGTCACCCCTGAATCGGAGAATAGATCAATAGCTTTTAAACCGATGCAAATTTGCTTTATATGATTAGTTCGTAGCATAAAAATCAATATTTATTCCATTAATATTTGAAAACGCCTTGTTACTGTTTTTTAAAAATTGACAGTGATCGCATAAAGTTGCTAAAGAAGCGTTTTGCTAAATACTTGACATTCTTTTGTATATTAAATGAACTGAATATAAGCTAGGCTTGCTAGACTAACGAATTAAAGTCGGTGAACAGTCCGAACAGTGAATTAGATTATACAACAATATAAATGAGAGAAATGCTGCTGTTCCATGAACGCGGTAGTGCTGTATCTAAAATTTAGCTATAAGTATATTTAAATGTTTAATATTAAAGACGTAGCAAATACGAATCTGCTAGCATGTAAAGTCTCATTGTTAATAAAACGTAAGTAGAGTCTTAGTCTTATTTAACATTTACAAAATAACGTGTACGGAATAAAAGCTTCTGATTAAATAGAAACACCGATAATTTACGACCTGTAACAGGACGAGAGCCTTATTTTATTATGTACGAATGTATGCATATCCTTCTTGAATATAAGTCTTAAGAATGTATTAGCTATAC
>NW_017177240.1:933799-942134 GCF_001652005.2 Ceratina calcarata
ATGACTGTATAGCCAATACATCCTTAAACAAAATCATATAATAAATGAAATTATGTTCTAACACTAGAGATGTGCGAGAAGCCGAAAATATCGTTTCCCGAATATTTCGGAGTCATGTTGGTCGGAATCACGACACATTTTCGGGTTCTCGATTATTTTATTTGACACCTGCTTAATCTACTAGTCTCTTCCCTATTTCAACGTCTTAACAATAATAGATAAAACATATTGCAAAGGTATGAACGAAAAAGTCGCATAAAGTGTTTAAAATTTATTTTGTTCGCACAGTTCTTCATATTCCAAAAGTATCCTGTTTTTCAAGGATTCGATATTATTATAACGAGTCCCATTTCATATACACGTTGTTTCCGTATTTATAAATTGAACGTTAATCGCGTTAATAACGTCTTTGATGCTAGTGCATTTACCTAATAGTAGAGAACCGAAGAATTTAATGTGTAGTTAATCGTCATGTACAAAATAGTATGCTTGGCATTGTGTTTGTTTGACGATGGAACACATGAGACCAGTGTTAGGAAAACAGATATCTGTGCACACGAGTGGCCACGTACTTTTATAATGAGAAACATGTATCTAAATCGAGGGACGCGATGAGCACTCGTTTTTCTACCGTTGAGCCATCGTCGTTACAAATCTCAGATTTGTGTCACAGTTGCATAGTATCAACGCAGGAATATAAAAAAGTTGAGTAATTATTTGCACTAGAGCTATTTTTTTACATATTCGTTTTTAAATAAATTACTAATCTGTGTGTATATGTATACCAATAAATTCATTTGACACTAAATCGTCTACGGATAGCCGAGTTGGGCGCAAAAATTGAATAAATAATATGTTCTTCATAAGCCGGTGATTCCAGTAACGAACTCGTTTATGACTAGTGAATAACAATTCGCCAAATTAATCGATTAATCCGATCTGAAGTTTTTGTCACTAACTCTGCCCGATTCCGATACTTTGGCGCTTGGATTACTCTTAGATACCGTTTCTCACGAAAGTATTTACATCGTAAAGAGATAGAGAACGGACAGAGTTACATTTTGTACGCATCTAGGGAAAGAAATACTAACGATATCCCATTTGTTCATATTACCGTATATACTTTACAGTTGGTGTTATACGTATTGCGTAAATGGTTTATTCCGTTATACTGTCTTCTGTGTACAAAGCAATAAATACACTTACAACGTAATACAAATAGATCGCTATCGGTTAAGTATGTTAATCGGTCGATGCTAGAAAAGGAAAAGTACCCGTGACAAATTTATCTTCTATCTACGTTAATCTACGGATTACGAGCAGTGACATTCGTGTATACATATATAGAAATCACGCGTAAAACCAACAATGCTAACGTTGTCCTACGCATAAATCAGGCACAAAAAAGCACTACTGTTCACTTAAGTGTGTTCTAGTAAATCACAGTTTGCGACGAAACGATTATAAAGAAACGACCGTGATTTAATTAAGTTCATCGACAACCAAAGTTAATTCAGAATTCTTCGCGTGAATCTTGTGAAAATTATTTTACCCATGAACTTACTTAGAAATGACGATGTACGAGTTCTATCTGTATCTGGCACTTCATGGCAAATCAAAGTTAGGGCTCTTAGGACTCGCCTAAAATCTGATGGAAATTCATATGAAAAATTGCAGTGTTACGATTTGTTCTAATATCAGCGTTATTCGTTATTCACTCATTTATGCTAGTTGAATGCGCAACTTTCCTTATTTCTATCGTAATACGTACAGAAACCAGTTTGCTACATATTGTCAACGAGTGAAAAAAGTTATAAAAGTCATTAAAGTCAATTTTACTATCATTTGGGTAAACCTGTTCCATTCATTTTCTGTACTATCTATCATTGAACTCGTTTTGTAACGCCTTTGATACTAGTACAGTAAGAACAACAGGCCCGTGTCCACATCTTTCCCATTAGAAATAATGATTTTAATTCTTATTTCTTTTCTTTATCTGTCTCGGTCGTTTCCTTTTTAACTGAAAGCTTATTGTCGCACTTTTTATCTCTATCAGTTTCTACGAATTCTTTTTTTACTGGAACTTTATTATCACCCCATCGTGTATCCGTTTTAAATTTAGTTTCAATCTCTGATCCATTAAGCTCGCCAACTTTCTCATCTTGAATTTCGACAATCTCTACTTTCTTTGTATCGGAGTGTATTGTTTTCGCTGCTATGTGATACACGTTTTTTACTGCCGTAAGATACATATGGCATTCATTCTGTAAAAGAAAAAGAAAGTAGTATGAGTACATATTTCGAAAATATTACATTATTCAAAGTCTGATAAAAGTAAAACGCTTACAGATACTTTCTTGAACTTCTCATCCGTATTTCTTAATTTATCTTTGTACATCTTTAAGTCCTCTGAAAGAGCTTTTATGTTATTTGATTGTTTCGTTGATTTCTCATTCACTATGGATAATTCATGCTGCAATTCCATTAGTCGTTCCTCTGTGTCTAGCCGAGCTTTCTCAGATCTTTTTAATTGGCTAACAAGTTTCTCTACATCTAATAAAGAGCCTTTGTACATAACGAAACCTTCTGGTGTCGATTCTTCGTACTGGTCTATGAGCACATCTTCCCTTCGCGCTCTCTTCGAGGGTGGTCCGCTGCCAACGAACACTGGCAACAGTTTCTTATTTCCTACAATATAAGAATAATGAAATATGAATATTTCAGTTTACACATTGTTAAAAGATTTGTATGAAATAAATATTTACCAAGCGCTAATGCACGCACTATCACCTCTTCACCTTCTACTTTAGTAGGATCAGACTTATCGAATTCTTTATCGTCTTTCTTATCATCCTTTAGATCGTCATCTCTCGATCTATCTGTTAATTTACGGTAATGCAAAGAATCCCTAGTTACAACCTTTTGTACTAATTTACGAACTTGAGCTCTCGATAAATTCAATCCTAAAGTATAAATAAGTTCTTCTATATCTTTGTCAAATATGTAACCGCAGTGAGTTTGATCGAAATAAACGAAAGACAGTAAGAGGTACGGATCGTGTGTGTACAATTTTATTTTCCTTTTCCGTCCATCTTTATCTCTGTCTCTTCTCCCGTCTTTCATGGAATCATCATCCTATGAAAAAGAAAATATAATCATTATTTCTCTACAAAATCTTGTATACTCGTAGCCAATGATATTGAAATGAAGATTACATCAGATTCATCTTCTTCGTCATCGTCGTCGTCGTCGTTTTTCTCTTTTTCTCGATCTTTTTCCTCCGTTTTACTCTTCGCATCCTTTTCATCCTTCTTATCTTTACTCCCTTCTCTCCTCTTGTCATCCTTCCTGTCATCTTTCTTACTACATCTCTTTTCATCTTCTTTCCTCTTATCGTCTTTCTTTTCGTCCCTCTTATCATCCTTCTTGTCCTTCTTCTTATCTTCATCTTTTTCCTTCGGTTTTTCAGGAAGGCTACATAACGCTCGATAAATCCGGAAGCCGAAATCTCGCATTAACATTTCGTTAAAAAGCTCCGCGAATAACGATACCTCGAAGGAATGTTCCTACGTGTGAGAAAAATTAATATGATAAAAATGCCTCGTCTAATTTAGGAGTAATTCGTACGTGAAGAAAAAATACCTTTGTATCTTCCGGTCTATAATCTAGAAGTACACTCAAAGACATGACGGTACAATCGAACTTTCCACTTTTAGCCATTCTGGAAGGATGGACGATAATGTGAGATGATTCGGGTAAAGTGTATCGTTTTTCAAGGACTGCACGTTCACGCTCGCACAGCTTTCTTCTATCTTCATCGTGCTGCATGTCAATTGTATAGAAAATTAATCTTCAAATATGATATACATTAGACCATTAATGTCTTACTTCAACATTTTTTATGCATTGACGGAAGTATATAAGGAATCTCACATCTTTATTGTCCTTGAACTTTTTATCCTCCTCTTCTTTCGGCGGAGGCGATACATCCTTTTCGTTTTCTTCTATCTCATCCGTCCTTCCTTCTTCTTTAGCTTGTTCTGACGCTATCGTTTTCGTCAGTCTTGCGAGTAACTGAGACTTCAAGCCTTTACAATTCAAATTGCGGGCTGCCAATTCTTGCCGTAGCTCGCTCACCTAAGAACACGTAAGTGAATGAGTGACGATTACAAGAAATACAGTCTACTTTTAAATGATTCTGTTGAAACTTACATTCATGGACTTTGGATCTAGTTCAGAGTAATGAGTGGGATCCTTCTTCTCTGGCACTGGTTCATCCTGAAAAGAAGAA
This sequence comes from Ceratina calcarata, assembly GCF_001652005.2. Classification (NCBI taxonomy): domain Eukaryota; kingdom Metazoa; phylum Arthropoda; class Insecta; order Hymenoptera; family Apidae; genus Ceratina; species Ceratina calcarata. The sequence goes on from NW_017177240.1 coordinate 938,091, forward strand.
ATCGAGCATTACATTACGGAATTAAAAAACATGATAGAAAACTACAAAACAGAAGCAGCCCCTATATAACGAAACGAAACGAAACAAAACTACTCCCTCGTCATTCTTTCATCATTCTGTTTTACCATCACTCTCTCATTTCACATTTTAATGATAATACACGGCTCTTCATTCACGATGACCTTCACGTATGACTCAAGTAACTGCTAGATTCTCATAGTGTCCTGGCTCTGGTGTCTGTGTGGTTGATAGTTTATGGATATATATCAATAATGTTGTATACAACGATTATCAAAATGAAAACTTTCGAATGATTTAATCAATGATGGTGAAGGTTTCGGGAAAGGGAATGACTCAGCTGCGCTCTTCTCCGAGCTAGGCTTGCTTGCTTCTCTTGTTAATGCAATGTGACTGCCAGTAGCTAAGGGAATACTTGCAATACGTTACTCATTGATCTTTCTCACATTACCTTAACTTCAAAACTTTCTGTTACAACAAATATTCGAATGTACTACCAATTTACGATTATATTACTTTCATATCATTCAGCACATCATGTCACTTCATACAGATAACAATCTCTTCAATCATACAAGAATCCGTATGGGCGACCATACCGCGTTCGATTCATAATCTACTCGATGGCACAACATTATTCATATGTTACCGAGTCATTTAAAAAAAGAAATAATCACCCCCTCGTATGGAAATAATAATGAAAATTGAAATACCGAGGTAAACAGCGATAAACTACTTATGCAGTAGGACAGCATTCAATAAATAAAGTGATATCGTTTAAGTGGTCTAAGTTAGTAGTAGAGAACAGCGTGATGTTCGAAAACAAACAAATATCCGGCACATAGGATCAATGAGCAAGTAGAGCCTATATCGAAAATCCAGTTTAGTAATGGGAGAAAAACAGTTGTACGATTATATAATGTAATAAAAAGGTAAAAGTAATATGGGATGATGTTGGCAGTGCCTTTTGATCAGCGACGGCAGCCTCATCAGTGTCATTGGCAGCGTCCGAATCGTCGGGGCTAGAGGTGGCGCGCAGCAATTTTCGCTCCAGTTGTTTCTTATAGCTGAGTTGCAGGCCGTCCCATTCCAATTTGGTGGGCACACAGCTCCAAACATCTGGGAGAAATAGTATGACGGTTTCAACGCGAGAAGGAACCACTCGCCCCGACTTGTGGGTCGTTTCTGCACGTCTGTAGTAGAGTTCCAGGAAGCGGTACCTGTGCCGCAAGGAAAAACAATACCCAAACGTCAACTCAGGTTAATTGCCGCTTAGCTTTGCCTTATATGCTAAGTGTTTCGCTCGCTTGTTCGTAAAGCCCACGCACTGCATAACAAAGCCACATAACAGAGCGCACAATGTAGAAGACCGCACGATTTGAACGTAAGCACAACTGAATGGATCGTAATGATCATTAGAACAATAGTGATGATCTCTGTCTGCCACGACTGCTCGTCTATATCTCATCTGGGTGCTCCATAACAGGATCCAGTGCAGCGAATCTCCATCGGTCGGTCGTGTATACGATTAGATACATACCTCCACTGTAGAGATCGAGCTACAACTTTTAGTTATCAATTCAGAACTCGTATTAGAAGTTTACTTTCTCTCACGGATGGTACACCTGCCGGATATTTCTTAACGCTACAACATTCTATCTGATGTTACAAATTATATACCGTCAGAGTGCGTATACGTAATATCATACATTTATACAATGTGGGAAGTCGAGCGGAGCCGACGTGTCCAGAACTTTTCGACCAATGAAAATTTTTGATTTACGCTTGAATTAATTTGAAGTAAGATACACCAGCGAATAACGAAACAACAACGGGCAGAAAAACTAGATAGCATCACGTTGCTCTTTCGATGAAGTGCTTTAAACTCTATGGTAAAAACAAAATTGAAAAAAAAAGAATGTACATTAATATTTAAAGAATCGTACCACTGCGTGCAGCTGGACAAATCTATCCCCGTGAGCGCTTTACATGTCCTCACTGCTGTCCTGATCAGAACCGACGGATCCTTTTCAGGATTGGGACCATCCAGAGAAGGACTCCATGGTCCACCGATAGCCATCGTTTCATTTTTACCACGCAAGCCTACTAAGAAATTTATTAAACGTGTAGGATGCACATAATCACGGTCTGGGTCTCTGTCTTCTGATACACCACAACATCGTTTATATATTTCTTCCATGGCAGGCATAGATATCAACATGACCTATCGAACAATGTGTATTACTTTGTGGTATCGTGTCGTGGTAGTTAGTTAGAAATCCAACAATTTTTTAAATCGTAACGAACCTTTGCAGAGAATAGGTAATCAGCGTCAGAGGGTTCTAATATAGCTGTATTTTCAAAGCAGGGGTCAACGTCTTTGTGCATGACATGGAAAGAGCACGGCTTATTCAGAGTGAACGGCATGTGAGGCGGAAAGGCGTCTACCCATCGGAAATTAGTAGAGAAAAAGTCGCTAGGAATATACATATTTTGATAGCGTCTCCTTATTTCAAGCACATCTGCTTCAGGTCTGGAATAAAATAAAGACCACTACGTTAAATCCATTATCAAGACAATGTCAATATCAAATTGCTAAATCCACTTACAAATCAAGTGCTATTTTTGGTATCTGTACCATGTAACGCGGTACAAGCCTGGCACGTCGTCTCGGTCTCGGAGATTTACTTCTCCTGGTCCTCGACGGGCTACGTTCTTCCTTCTTCTCGCGTTCTCGAATTCTTTCCTCGCGTCGCCTTTTTCTTTCAATCTCTTCCTCGTCGTTTTTCCGTTCTCGAGGTGATCTCTCTCTGACTCTTCCAACTTTGTTTCGGTTACTAGCTGTATTAGCGCTCGCTGCGGTATTCGTGAATCTATCAACAATTACATCCCCCGGATAAAGAATTTTGACGAAATATGTAACGTATATAAAAGTTAACATTAATGCAGTGTACGTGATTTAATGTTAATTAGTGATTACCTATTATTAGCATTCTCGGCAGGCGGGGGCACGGCATTATATGTACCCGAGGTTCGGCTTTGCTGCGGCTGTGATTGCTGTTGTTGCTGACGAATGGCTTGGTTACTTTGTTGCGTATTGGCGTTATTATTGTTTCCCATAGGGAGTACTTGTATCCTGGTAGCGCTCCATTTAAATGGCATGGATGGATTGTACGACGCTTCTACCAGTACCCGATCGTTCACCACAGGATTAGATCCCTTAACACATGCACTATGAGAAATAGTATTGTATTACAAATTTCAAGTCATAAACATGGTAAAAGTTGTAATGCATAGTATCGTTACTTTGTTTGAAAGAATACATCTTCATCTACGAAACCAAAATTATCATATACTTGGGTAACTGTGCCAGTAAAGACTCTTTGCTTAGTCGAAGATGAAGGTACATTTTGCTGTACTTGTTGCGGAACACCAGCTACAGAAGGTTGAAACGCATTTGTATTCAATGCCCTTGGCGGTGGGTAAGAAACAGTGGCAACTTGCGGATATAGTTGGCCAGCTATACCAGATGGCAAGTTGGAACCGAGTGTTGCCATTGAAGCCATTGTTATATTCGGCTGTTGTACAAGATGTAAACTGGTAAATTTAGGAACTTACATATAATAACTTAATAAAAGATTCTTAATGATAAAAACCTGCTGCAGTCCTAAGCTTTGCTGATAAACTTGTTGGGTTTGTTGTTGATATTGAACCATAGGTTGTCCACCTATACTACCCATTGCCTGTCCTAACATTTGCTGTTGAATATTTTGTATCCCTTGTCCTATGTAGAAAAAATACAGAATCTATGTAAAACTTTTCATTTTATATTAACTGAATGTATATAAAGCTATTAGTGGTTTCAATTTTATTTTTATATATAAATGTTCATAAGATCTTATAACCGTATTGCATAATTTACATCATTACATTAGCTCTCTTCTTTGGTATTTTTTCTCAAATAAATTAAATAACTGTTGACAATATAGCAAATTGAAGAAGAAAAGTAATATACAAACTTCAATA
>NW_017177240.1:943571-963237 GCF_001652005.2 Ceratina calcarata
ACATGACCGTGCAAACAACTAATGAAAATACTTTATACATCGCAGGTACAGGATCAGTTTTCTCATCGCATTAAAATATAAACTATAAATTACTTTCTAACGTTCTGGCAATACCTAAAAATGACCGATGAAAACATCGAAATAATATTTATTAGTTCGCGTAAATTATTAACAGAAGTTTGGCAACGTTGTTGACTTGCACACGGAACGACAAATGTAATGTGGATATTTTAATAATAAAGCTGATTTACCTGCGTTGCGGACCCATGGTGGATTTTTGCCACCACCGAATGGTGAAAGATTACTCATTTCCTAAGAAATACGTAGTATTATTAACAATACAAATTTAACAAGACTTCGTTCACTCTAAGCTGAGCGTCCTTCATTCAGGTGCCATCTTTTCAACTATAACTACTGAAATCAAATATTGCCCTATGCAGTGAACTAGATTTTAAATTATGAATGATATTCTAATGATGATCGCTTAATGAACGAATGATATCTTGTGTTTACTTGACAATTAATTTTCCTAATTTACTATCGACGTATTAAGAGTTATATTTGAATAAAGAAAAAAGGAATCTATGAACAATTCTTATTTGATTCCGCTGTAGTAAGTTTCGTTCGACATCTGGAGAGCAATATCACGATTTCTTAGATTCTCGATGAAAGTGTATTTTGTTTTATTTATTGGCGAATGTGTTTTCTTTTTTTGTACATTTAAATTAGTGTAGACTCATGAAAAACGCAGTTGATTATAATATGTGCAATACTCAATTGAAGTTTAATCTATCGACAAGAAATACATTTAAATAGTCATGTATTTTCTTTGACAGCTGCGGCAATGCAAGCAAAACGTCATGTCCGGTGTGGTTGTAAAACGAAATTGAACAGAATCATGATTGGTCCACAATCAAGATATTATCTCGATCCAAGGCAATGTATGACATAACATCCTTTAGTTCTCACAAATGAGTTACATTACCCAGTATAATTGTACAGTTTGCTTATTATGGGGGAGCAGAATGAAGTCTTTTTATCTAAACCATGATTTGAAGGCAAAATATCGTAAATGATAGAGAATGTGATAAGCGAAGCATTTATTTTTGTAAAAGTTGATTCGTTTTACTAATATGAGACAGTCTAATTATTACATTCTTAAATTTACAAGTAGAAAAGTACAGTAGTTTTTCGGTAAGGTACATCAGAAACGGAAGCATGCCGTTGGTCCTTTCGTGTAACCGTGGCATGTATCGCATCTGATTGGTGAACAGTAGCGACCACGCTTGCCGTTCAATATTATCGATACCACGCTGAAAATCACGGTTTTATTACATAATAATTACACAAAATAATAACTGATCATCTCTACGAGAGGACCGAAGCTGTATAGCGAGAGAGTGCCGAGAGATTGGTCCGTTTGAAATCGATTTTCAAAGTAGCAAACTTTGAACATGGCGTTGAGATCAATCTGCCGGCTGTCAATTGATTCGACCTTCAGCCATTTGAGCCATTTGGGAGCCACCGCCCGGCCGCGACGATCGTCTTTTGCATTTCTCGTGCGAACTCTCGCCTCTGCTGCTAAAAAAATGTGCGTGCAGCGTGTTTTCTTCGACATGACCGCGGACGACCAACCTGTGGGTCGTATCGTGATGGAGGTAAGTGGAAATTGTTAAGATTTAACGGATTTCTCGCTTCTTGAACATGCTGTCGTTGGAATCCCGGTATGATTGGCCATCTTGGATTTTCTTGGAAGCCGGCTGTGCTGCACGATTTTCGATTAGAATTACTATAAACATCGTTATTTCTTGTAATATGTTCCCCTGAATTTGATTTCCTTTCATTAAAATGTACGATGTCTTTGTTTTATATGACGTTGATAATAAGTTAGTACAGGTCGGTCAAGATTGTATCGCGTTACTATCTCGGTACATAGTGAATCGTAAAATTTTCCATTCACTGATTCCCGCTGACACGTTCGATTACGTAGTCCGAACAGGTGATATTGTAATACGTAAACATGAGAAATATTTGTAGAGATGACAAAAAAAAATTTCAATTAGCTTATGAACTCATTATATGTAAAATACGATTAATTTTCATAATTCAATTTTGAGAAAAGTAAATAGAAGAAAATGAACTCGTTGCTACTACGTCATAGATAAAATGGATTTTTCCATTCAATTTATAATTATACATTTTATTACCGAAATAACATGCGTCCTGTTATATAAATAGCGAATTTTTTTTCACTCGAATAAGTAAATCAAGTCAGTAAAGTAACCTTGAGAGATTGATTTTTTACATTATGGTGATAAAATGTTCGTCGTGTCATGAAGCATTTTGTTTAGTGTTGGGCTTTAGAAGTAGAAGAACGTATTTTGAAAACTTATATCATAATAATTATGAAATACATGAGAATAATTTCTCAATATAATATTGTATTAAATTTTCAGTTGAGGAGCGATATTGTTCCACAAACTGCAGAGAACTTTAGAGCTCTTTGTACCGGTGAAAGAGGCTTTGGTTACAAAGGAAGCAGTTTCCATAGAGTTATTCCAGACTTTATGTGCCAAGGCGGTGACTTCACTAATCATAATGGCACTGGTGGAAGATCCATCTATGGACAGAGATTCGATGATGAGAACTTCCAATTGAAACACACTGAACCTGGTATTCTTTCCATGGCGAATGCTGGTCCAAACACCAATGGAAGCCAGTTCTTTATTACCTGTGCTAAAACAAGCTGGCTTGATGGCAAACATGTTGTATTTGGAAAAGTAGTCGAAGGAATGGATGTCGTTAGGAAAGTACGTAACCATCTTCTCCAATTACTTTTTTCTTGATTTGAAAACAGTATTAAAGATATTAATGAAATCTGTCTTTCCGTTTCAGTTGGAAGCATTGGGATCTCAAAGTGGGAAGACTAGCAGAAAAATTATAATAGCCGATTGTGGAGAGCTGTAGATTGTTCACCTAGATATCCTAATAACTGCATTTTTATTTAGCTGTTGCATACAACTGTTGCTGTCTTTATATTGTATGATTTATTCATTCACTCATCATCATTTTCCTTTCATACCGTGGACGTAGTTCCATATTAAAAATGTACAACTACTTAAAATTGGAATCAGTCGTTCATACTGTACTTTTAATTGTGAATACTTGAAGTTCTATAAAATAGAATTCATTAAAACTTTTATCTCTGTTTCCCTTACTATAAAAGATATTCAGTGTCGCATGATTACGATAAGCAGCATGCCTTCTATATCAAAGTGGGATGTAAAACGAATTTAAAAGAAAATACTTAGATCCACATTCTTCCATGAAGTATTGCTCTTTTAAATGGTATTCAATGGTATAGCACCGTAAAGCGTATATATATATACACATATATATGTATGAAACATATTGAAGCTTGTTTCAAAAGAAAATCATTTTCCTGTGTACTATGCATATTTTGGTATGTAATAATAAAATTCGTAAGCATTTACATTTCTAAGATCTATTAGTAATGAGTGTTATATCATTTCTGTATAATCTTCGTCCGCGACGTTACGATGTTTTAACATTTTGTATCGATTTCTATCGTGCTTTCATACTTACAAATCCAGCAAAAATATGCTTCTTACCTAGGGCATTATTTCTATCCGTACTATAAACTCGTTTTCTAAATACGGAACGATGATAGAGATTCGATTAATGTAAACTATAATACCAGACAATGCCTTTAGGTAATATCATCTTATGTAACACCAATGTTGAATAATGTAGTTGCAAAGATCACAGTAATTGGGATTTCTATAAAATAAAACTTGTTTTCAGAAGTAATGTGCGTTATTTACTACTACAGAGAATCTGTATTGCCTTGTTTTATTGAGTACTTCCCATGTAATGAAAAAACAATTAAAAAAAAATCGTATGTATTTTAGTAAAAAGAAAAACGATATAAGGTTCTGAGATATCGTTTTCGCTCATTATCTGCAGGTTTTACTAACTGTGGCAGAGGGTACCATTTCGTAGGAGTAATAACACGTGTATGTACGTACGTAACAGTCATTTAATGAAACATTTACATAGTCCCTAAATCCATTTTCCTTTTACAACATTTGTATTTCGATCAGATCTTCAAGTTAATCTGCGCATTTTTGTCCGCTCTCGAATTTGTTTAAGTACCGATAATCTCGATGACGTAACAACAATTACCCGACGATCTACACAATATGTCAGAGCTACGTTCTCCCTATCTATACAAATTAATTTATCGCATTCTTATTAAAAGTATAATATATATGTATGTTAATTTTTATACACAGAATTATACATATTTTTATACGTATGTATAATATATATTTTAATTATTTAACGAGCCTTCGACCCGCGAAGGCAAACGAATACACGTATTATTATATCTTCCAGCAAATTTTGCTGCAACACTTTCCTAAGGCTGTTCCGATAAAACAAGTAACATTAAGCATTGGACTCGAGCATAACGGATTGCTTTTAATCACTCCATTTGTCAATCCTTTCCCGTTTTATAACATCGAACTTATAAGATTAAACCATGCGCCCAAATGGGAAACTTGAGACGAGGCGATTAAGAGAAAGAAACTTAATGAGAGAGTTGTTCCTTTTTTTGTATCGGCATATCAAAGAGAGACAGAAATGTCTCTGAAGTATGTTTCCTCGATCTTTTACGGGGTGAACAAAAATACGGGACGCTCGGCTTATACGCTTATGTCTATATATGTTTTAATCGAAAATATGTATGTACATACGTTCTGAAGTTGTGAAGAAAATATTACTGCCGTTGTCTTTTTATTTGTTACCGGGAAGTATAACAGTTGTGCTTACATACATCTTCGAATCTTAAAACTGACATTTCAGTTACTGGTGAAACGATTGATACATTAATGAATTTATAAACATTTCGTAAAAAAAGAAGTAGAAAAAACGAATTAAAAAGGATCATGTTGATCAGTGCAATGAATTGCTTGTTACGGGACATGGTACAACACATGCGAGGTTTAAACATTGTTATTTTGAAGCGTTCGTTCGTATTGCTCAACAACAATCTCGTCTATATTTAACCCTTTTTATAAAAAAAAAAGATTTCTTCATGGAACACCATATAACATTTATTGTACAACATATGATTCAATTACACTTTGAAATTTCAGCTTCACTTTGCTTACTTATTATCTGGAATTAGACATTACGCGTTATCTGAATATAAGGGTCGACTTTTTGTCCACATTTATTGATTGAAAGCTGTATCCATCGACATGTTTAGATCTACGAAGTTTATTGAATTTTTGCATCTAACGTTAGACCACGAATCGCGAAACAATAAATAGAAACCTTACAGTCGTTGATTCTGATTTTATTGCCACCGTAAAATCAGAAGCAATTTCACGAATGACAGATTTATTGTAAACATGTATTAGATTAGAGTGGAATTTAGATTTCAATTGTTTTCAATGGGGAAGGGATGTGTAGTGGCCACCAAAATATATTATTTTATTTATATTTTCTAGATACAAGAGAAAATTCTCTGTTTCCAATGTATCGACGTAATTTTGCAAATTGTTATTTCCACGCGATTTTGTATTTTCGTAGCCACTGTAGTAACCAGAGAATAATGTTTCCAATTGTCTCATCGTTCAACTCGTTAAAATTCACATTAAGTGAGATTGTCTGTGATCTATTAGGTCGCGTTAATCTCGGAACAAATCCTTGAACGAAGAGGCTTTGATCAAACGAGCGAGACTCGCGTTCGTGCTTCCATACTACTTGACGAACAGATCTTTTAGTGAAGAACAAATCGACGGTTCGCAGACCTCGGTTTGCTCTTGGTCCTTGTTACCACTTGAGAACCAACTGACTACTTTGCTCGATCTTGATTTATTCGGCGACACCGAGGTCTTCCCGCTCGAGCTCGATGCTTCCGCGTCGCTTCCCTTATGCGCGGTTAAAATTTTCTCGATAGCGCTGCCGAAAACCTATAAATAGAGAATTTGAGTATCCTATATAAAAAGACAAGATTAAATGAGGCCGCGAGTTAAGAACTGAACGGAACAATATAATAAAAGGAAGATTTTCGAAACATAAATCCATTGGTACAGTTCGATAAGAAATTGCATAGTGTTTTACGTTACTTTCTTTACCGAGGCGTAAAAGTTGAAAACGATCTCGTGCTCTTGAGCGATAAACTACGAGGGAAATTCTATTCGGAAAAGAAATTGGCCGCGTAACAAGTTAAACAAGAAGAAACTCGGCTGACCTGGGCGTCTACCTTCGTCCCGCTGGTGTCGTCCCATACGACTTTGTGCCGGGCGTCACTGGTGGTAGGGGACGTCCTGCCGAACGTCTCTTTTACAGCTTTCACGACCTTCGATTTATCGAATTTCAAGTTCAAAGTGGCCGTAATCAGATCCTCGGACTTTTGTTTCTTCGACATCGGCTGATGCCTCTTCGTGAACCAGTTCGATGGTGCCATGATAGACGCGGCGGTCTTCGAGGAACCGGCGAGTTTGCTTTTAGCCCCGTGAAGAATTGAAACGTCGAAACTGTTCGAGCGGAAGCTTTTCAACTTGTTTCGTTTCTGCTCAGCCGTTTTGCCGGACCAACTCGACTTGCTCTCGTCTCGCGAGCTCGACGGTTCCTCTCCGCATCGATTGATTTCCGTCGCGGAGGTAGCTAACGAGCTCAGGATCGATATCAGATCGGTGTTGGAGCAGACGATGCCCGCCGCACCGGCAACGGACGCACCCACGGCCTTTGGCAGTTCCGAGGCTCGTCTTCGCAGGGAAGACGTCGGCGAGACCGACGGAACAGGCATTTCAGAGAATCGTCGTTTCTGATTTTGGGTATACCGTTGAGTCGTCCTGTTACCCTCTAATGGCTGGATCTCCGCTACTTGTTCCGACGTCGACGTCTTGTACATCTTTAAACGCACCTGGAGAATGGATTACTACTAATTGGATGTCGCTCCCTTTCGGTTGCTTTATTCCCTCTTTCAGGGTAGTGCTTTTCGGCGAAGTAGAGTAAAGGGCTGACGGTAGCATTCAATTATTAATAATGAACATTGGCAATGAGCATTCGATGAACTTTTGTCGTCATGGAAGAAGCCAAATTAAAGAACATGAATTGCTCTGTTTTATTTATTCTTGATAACTTGCATTAATTATGAGTGAAGCATATCTCATAATTAAAAGGTAAGTAAATCGTTGCCACAGATGAAACTTTATTAGAATCTTTATTGGAACAATTAACAATTTGTATCACGTAACATTATACTTCTTTAGAGTGGTAACACAGAAATGCTTTTCCTTTACGGGAAAAATAGGTCATACGATTTTTTCAACTCTTTATTATAGTAAAACCTGCGGGTTCCCTTAAGCTTACATAGGTTTTAGATTTGGGAGGGTATCAAAAAATATCGTTCAACGTCGGCAGACCCTCACCTTCCTCAGTTTTATATCCGCGATATCGTCCATGATATCCAATTGAAGATTGTGCGTACTCCCGCTGTTGCTCGGCGGGCCAGATATTCTCGAGTCGGAGTCCCGTCGGCCCGGCAATATCCTCGTCGCGCCTCCGAGCGGGAAAGCGGCGACTGATTCACGGCGATTACGCCCGATCAGATTCATTGGCATTTTCGAAATCGTTACCACCGAGTGCCTCCGGCCTCCTGGTTGAGGGGCCGGTGCTTGAGATAGCGTTGCCAGGAAGGTGGCTTGCTTTGGCGATGGTCCTGCTTCGGCACCGCGTTCGCTCAGCCGCCTCACCTGTTGATAAGAATCGCTCGAAGTTCCACTTGCGCCCACAACTCTACTACTGAATGCGGGAGACCAGATAGTAGATGAAGCTTGACGATAAGACTTTGTAATGGTCAAATGAATCATCGTTTTATCAGATGCTCAAACAGCTTCGTAGAAGCTTTATTGACTCTATCATTTTCCCATTATATTTAATTTGTCTTTATAATACGAACTAATGAGTCGGGTTAAAAATGCATTGTCAAGAAAGGGAATGCGGTTTGCGAAAGCGTTCTTCCCGTTACGATTGTTGAACGGTACCTGGGACGCGGTTATGCCGGAAGTACATTGCGGAGTTGGTAGAGAGTGCTTCCTCGCGTCTCTCCACGGTGACAATAGATAAGGATCCAAGGACGGCGAGTCTGGATCCAGGCATCGGGGAGGCGACTCGTTTCTCCGTCGTTCCGCTTCCTCTTCACCGAGCGTGCTCTCCTCGACAATGATCTGCGGCTCACCGCTGATTCCGCTCAGACTCGAGCTGTACGACTGCCGCCTCATTCTGCCTCGTTAATATTCTCCTGAAAGCAAACCGAACGTTTCTTCTTCAATGTACATGACATCGTTTAACATTTTCAAATTGCATTCCCCAAAAGAAAGGCGCCTATCAACGGTATCGATTCTTTTTGTGCATGGTTTATTTCTGTCAGCAGAACTTCCAGTTTTCTTCGCGGATCATCGAGCCGAATGATTTTTTTCCATACAAAGGGTGATCGTGAATTTGAAACGAGCTCTACCCCGACCGACTCTATCGGATTAAGCTCCCGACGAGCATCGGATCGAGCAGAAAATCCGGAGCAGTTGAATCGAGATCGAGCCCCGGATCTCGTCAAATATTTATAGGAATGATTTTCCGGTACCGAGTTGTATCGAGTAAATAATGAAACTTCCGCTACAGAGTAACATCCAATAAGTTAAAAATAATTCGTATAAAATTTCTCTTCTGAAATCGATTTCGTTTAATGTTATTCTAGTATCATCCATATGTATTATGATACAGAGAAATCATACATTGTTACAGATATGATATGATGATACATTGATACAGATTTATTCATTGAATTTTGTAATTCGCCTGAGGTTTTTTTTATCTTATCTGAATGTGGGATTGGGATTTCCATTGTATTGCGTAGAAATTTCCCCGTACGGAAGTGGTCAGCAAAGAAAGAGAAAGAGCAGCGTATACTGAAAGATCGCGTTTGATGATTTCAGTTTGAGTATATAAGCCGGCCGTTTTCGTCCCATCAGCATCATTCCAGCGAAAGTCGATTTAAGGGTTTCGCTAGCTAGCCAGCTATCTCGATTTCTGTTGAAAGAACTCTGCCTGAAGTTTCGTTCCTGGAAACATGAAGTTTCTCGTTTTGTTTGCTATTTTCGCGACCGTCGCTTACGTGTCCGGAGCTAGCGCGCCGCAAGCAATCTACGATGGACCGACTTACGAAATGAGTACGTATTACAATCAGAATTCTATACTAAAATAATCATATATATTAATGAAAAATTTTGTGTATACACGAAATTGTAATAAGAATTATCAACCTCTTCCAAATTATGTTTGAATATTCTATGTGTACATGGGTACTGTTAAAAAAATTCTCAATTGAAGACAATCGTAGAGATAGAATAATTAAAAAAATTATAACGTATGAATTAATATAATGGACTAATTCAGTGTGAGTCATAAGATACGTATGGTTTCTCATATTTCTATAATTGTCTCATTAGGACAAATTAGAGACGCTGACGAAAATGAAGAAATGGGAACGGCGATTGCCGACGAATCCACTGAGTCACCCCTTCGACATCGCAGGGTGACATGCGACGTTCTGTCATGGAGTTCAAAATGGTTGAGCATCAATCACTCTGCCTGCGCTGTAAGATGTCTGGCTCAACGTCGTAAAGGTGGTCGCTGTATGAACGGCGTCTGCGTTTGCCGAAAGTAAGCTACACACCCGAGATTCGAATTTAGCTATACACTGCCATGATCAACTACTGCCCATTTGGTTTAGTTATATATTTCTCGTATGTAATTTTTCTTAGCATATATCTACTCATTTTCTGTATTTTATGCTGCTGTTGCATTTGTACAGAAAAATTGAATAAATTGAAATGAAAGATTAAACGTGTTTTTATTTTAATGAAGAATGAAGAATATTATTATTAATAAGGTGATGATTTAAAAATTCAACGACTTGTTGAAATCCCTTTCAATATACGTGTTATAGAATTGCATTTATAGAATAAAATATTGAATGCATGAAACGTGCAGGAAATTCTTTAAAAGCTATTTTTATTTTTTTCTATTTGTAACTGGCATTTACGATTCAATAGTCGATTGTCTGAAAAAATAAAGGTAGCGAGAAGTATTCGTATTCTATGCTCGTTCAAAGGGGAAGAACTAATTTGATTCGTTAGTTACGTCAAAAGCGAAGAATTTCAATGACACGGTTCAGAGAGCGGTTTAGTGGAGAACTTTTCAAAACTCGATTCGCTTTCGAAGTTGGATTGATTCGTACCTCGGGCTTGATTTCACGCGGAATGTTTAGAATTACAAATATCAGCAACTTAATTCTCACAAGTCATCCAGTTGTATGAACTTTAATGTCAACTCGGCTTTTCAGTAGTTATCTCTTAACTAATTAGAACTTTCGCCAGATTGAAATTGCAAACATCTGTTGCGCTTAAAATATTAATAAAAGATCATATCATACTTATAGCTAAGTGATGCATCTCGTGCACAAATTTTATTAAGATAAGTAGTGGGACTAGCGTTAAAAAGCCAATAATAAGTATCGTGTGCGGGAAAAATCAATCAAGAACCAATTTGTTCGCGGCGTAGCTATCCCGATCAGTTTGCTTTTTAGGAAGAGAAAACTTATAAAAGTTTAAGAAGATAGTTTAAGTTATATTACGGCATGAGCACATTCTTTGTGTTCCATTCAATTTTGTATTATGCTTTGAATATTAAAGAATATTCTGAGAAAGTAGCTGAACGATCCCGCTTAATGGATTTCTTCCTGTGTTCCCGTCAGTGAATAACAAGACGTTAAACGTAATGGACGATATCATTCCGCTTAATGTTGTTACTACCGAACTGTATTTTTATCCTACCTGTGCATGCCATATTTTCTAAACGGTTTACTCGGTTAGGGGATGAGGATAATAGTAATAACGTCGGAATAGAATTCTTAAGGCAAACGAAGTATCGATTTTTAATGTACATTTAGATACTGTAAAATATGAATTTAATAATCTTGTTAATTTTGTAAGCGGAGAGATATTTTATTTTATTACAGTACAATAGAATTCGATTGCGCAAAAGTTTCATTAGCCACGTACTCATTGAATTGCATTGGTTTTGAAAGCATTTCATTTCATGATATTGAATTCCCGAAAGAAGTATTTCATTTTTCATTAACGTTACATTCACGTTTTCTATTCGTTTTTTTCTCATTGTACCTTTCATGAATTTCACAATCGGCAATGTTTTTAAAAATCTATAATTATTTTTATGAAATGAAATTTATATATATGAATGAATATTAAACATAATTAGGTTTATGTAATATCGAGCTTAGAAACCTCATTGTACATATATTGACAATGTCGGTTTTTCGATAGATCTCTAGTACTTAGATTTTTCCCCATTATTTAAATTTAATGCGTTGTATCATAAAACTAGTTTTCAACGTAGACTCTGAGGTCTGATGCATAATGTATCGCTGCGACAAAACAGGTACAACAGAAGTTTGGATTCTTCAAATCAAGAAACGTATGCACCCTGCGATGCCCGAGAACTTGTATAAACCTGTGAAATCCGTCGCTTTGATGTCTAACATAGAATACACAATTCTTGGAAGTGGAAACTGACCTAAGCGTTTGCCAGGGTATTGTAAACTTATGCTATAAAGCCCTTTGAACGTAATGAGATCGCGTTTTGAAACTTAATAATTGAAGATGAATGGGAAATGTGAGTAATTAATTATCAGAACATAGTACTTATATTAAATCAGTGAATTCTATCTATCGTATCCTCTACAAAGAGTATAGGAGAAAATAAATTTCGTTTCGCTTTTGATACATTTTAATTTTCTACTCTGTTGACATTTAATGAGAGCGAAGAAAAGCAGACTGATTATCATAAAGCATTTGCATAAACGATGCATGTAAATGCGAGTTATCGTGAAATGAAAGACAACGGTGTTATCCGTTTATTTTATGTAGCCACGAAGTTCAATTAAAATTCATGTTTTTACAGGAAGTAACATCCATACAAGTGGTCAACAGTAAACCAGTTCGTCGCAATGACCGTTCAATTACCGAGATGAAATTTAAGGAAAATTAATAACCGTGCGGTAGACGTTGTTTTTTTTCCACAGCCTTGAGTGATGAAAGTAGTATTGGGTAGTAACTGATCAGACATAATCCCTCTCGACGGTCGTTCAATATCCTCTGTTGTTAGTGTCAATTATTTTCCTAATTTAATGAAATGATATTGATCTCCTTAGGACAGTAAAATAATTGTGATCTACTGCTTTTTGATAATTAACTCTTTGGGATAATTTCTAATAATATTATTAATCGTAGGAAAACCAAAACATTACTGAAACTGATTAAAATTGCAAAAATATACTAAACATGTTCGGTGACTTCATTTTCATATTTCAATTGGTACGCTTCAGCCGGAGTATTTTTTCAATTCGTTCTTCGGTGAACTTTGTAGGTAACTCATTTCTAACTTTAGCGGAAGTACGCCGCGCAATCATAAATCACGAATTCGGCCACGATGGTTAAAGTTTTCAATTCCATCCCGAAGGCCGCCACCATCCTCTTGCGTAGAATAACTTCTAGAATTGTCAAAAGTTTAAGCCACGTTTTACTTCTCTTCACTGTATCAGGTTATAAAGACCAGAGGGAACTGAGTCGAACTTAACTGCCGATTAAAGACAATTAAAGTTGAGGTACCTGTACAACGAACTTTTAATTCTGTATAAAGTGGATAACGTGCAAAATAGTATTACTTTCAATTCCCGACGAAGGAGGATAATACCTCTGAAACGAAGTTGTAAATATTAAATTATTACTTCATTTTTGTTCTAGATTAATTATTCTTTATCAACCGCAGACTCGATGTTGTGATCCAGCATTTTTCAAAACTTAGCAGTTTTCAGAATTAACGTTTCTTAAGATATGAATGTATTACAAAATTTAACAGAGACGGGATCGCAGGAAGGAAGATGCGGTTTAAGCGACTTCGCGCTCCAATCAACCTACTGTACTCGAATGCGATTCCTTGAAAGATACCGAGTGATATCCAATAAAGCAAAGACCTGGTGAGTGCAGCTTTAGATAGTCTATCGATCGTGGACCGCGACCACGTTTCACCCCTTAGACGATAAAAACTTAAAGCGTATGGAGTTACTGACTGCACGCTTCCTCTCCTATTTTTTTTTTATACACATGCATGTATGTACGTAAACCCGGTAAGGCTAGACTGCGTGATTCCACGACCCTCCGTAGTTTGCGTCACAACCCGATGTGTCGAATGACGTCACGTTGTTCGTGATGCTGCGAACAACCGGGGAAGAAGCGCTAATATGTAGCGTGTATAGCAATATTGTAAAATAGAGAAACGTATTTCGTTCCTCGGGTGTTTGCTAACTTTTTTAGTAAAACTAACGTGGTCCTTTTAGGACAAGGCAACGAGAAGTTCCTCGATAAAAAGGTCTATACTTTATACTGAATGCCGAGTGCAGCGTAGCGTCCGAGTTTCGTAGCAAAAATTATCGACGTACTTTTTCGTCCCAGCTAAAGGAGTTCTAGGTTTAACGGGTAACTCGGTTTCTATTATTTAATCAATGTTACAAAACTTCTCTTCATAGTTCACTTCTCACATAGTACAGTTTAATAACATTCGAGAATTTTAATATGCATAACGCCTCTATTACATTATCCTGTGAAAAAGGTTCAATAATTGATTGATATACATACTTAATGATAAATTGAATTTAATCAAAGGTGGTATGTATTCTCTTTTAGAGGCAGTCATTTAGTTATCGAACTATAATGTAACGATTATCAATATTAAAGAGTATCGCTTGTTTACTTTTTCCAGTTGAATGTTTCTCCTAAGCACGCTGGATACGTGTTGAAAATTTGTGATACAGGGAAAGAATAATAATGGGGCAAAATTGTTTTCACCCTTGTGTAACTAAGAAGCTCGTACAATATTATTACCTTTTACTTTCACCCATGAAAGGCCATAAACGTCCCCGGGTACAAGGAGATAGCGGAAGAAGGAATGGTGTAATGTTAATAAAACTTTTACTATCAAAAAAAGTTACCACATTTTTCCATGAAAGTGGTCCCTATTGGCTTCAACGCGCCGCTCCGTCTTTCTTTTCCTCACGCTTTGAGGCTATTTTAGTAGATCTTCCGCCTTTTAGTATTTTTACTAAGAAAGTGTCATAAAAAAACAAGCAATTTCCATGGCCGGATAATATGCAACGCATAGCGCGCTGGATTTTGAAAAATTTTAAAAGGAAATTCAAGCTCGGCCAAGCGCACACGTTAATTAGCAATTTAGAACGAAAAATTGCGAGAGCAGGGAAACTATCGAATTCTCGAGCCATCGAATATTTAACATTCCAGCAAATTTTGGAAGCAACGGACTAGATCAAACTACGCAAGGCCGAACGGGAGATAATTCACGTTCACCCTTCAGTGAAGAGCTTCCGGCTGGAAATCGTGGAACATTTTAGATATATCAAATAAAATTTATTAAGCCCTCGGGGGTAAACGAGAATAGAATGCAGCATCAACTTAATCCCCTTATAGCCCGAATATTTCTGACACGCTTCTGTGCATATGGAATTCATTCAGACACGTTTACCTTTTTGTATGACACTATCTTCTAAATCTTGTGTTCTCTATAACGTTATATCATTTGCATTTTTTTACAAAATGAATGGAAAATTTTTTACGAAATAGATCTGTCAATGTCCATTCGATTATCACGAGACACGAGCACGATTCTTACTATCGTATTGAGATAAATCTCAGAACGGGGGATGCAGCGCGAGGGGCATTTCTGCGAGACTCTCGATAAAAGTATTCGCGGGGGACGAAACGTAAATTACATTCCTTGCAGCAGCGGGGTAGTTTTAAGTAGATCGCGTCTACCCTCCGTTGCATCGTGGTTGTATTATTGCCATGGTATGTACACCTGAACAGAACTACTGAAAATAAGAAACGTTACAGGGAACCGTTCCCATTCATCCTTGAATCGGTGAAGTCTCGGGTACAACAACGGAGTCAACAGTGAAATCGAGTACAGCATCGCGCCGGGAGGACAACAAATAAATTGAAGATCGATCGGTCTTCGCTTTTCGTTAACGCTGCATTTACTGAACTTCAGCTAGGGAGGCTTCACGAATTTTTCCATGACGCTTCAATTCTTTCTTGAAATCGAGGATACAATCGATCTTTCGCGTTCAGCAGAAAAATATTTTCTGAACGTTTTCCTAAGTTGAATTTCCGATAGGTGAATTCGAAAGTGTGTGTCTTTTAAGTTTGTTACTTTACGGGGTGAGAATCTTTATAAGGTGAAAAACTCTCTTGTATTAAGAATCCAATTCGCGTAGCAACTCCGACACACTAACACCCACCAATAGATGGTATTCAAAGCTTGTATGCCTTGTGTACTCCCATCTCAGTTCTTTACTTTGCTTCCACTATTTTCCCTTACTACCATCTTATATTTGCATTTCTGTCAACGTTAACGTTCCTTCTTATCACCTTTCCCGGGTTCCTTTATTACAAAACTGGAAGTGGGAATGGCTACACCAGGAATTTTCAAATTCCACGCGAATAATACCTGTACATTACACGTAGAAGCGATTTAAAATAACTACGCGTACAAGAAAGAATTCAATTTCGCGGAAGAAATAACTTTACGTCACGTTTTATTTAATGCTTATTGTTACATACAGTATGTACAGAGAATGTGTGCATGTATACATAGAGCAACACAAGACACATGTTTCTTCTTCAGAACTACTCCCTTTCTTTCTTCATATATTTTCTTCTGTCAGATTAATATCAATGTAAATGCGTAGAATGTATCATCTTTAAATTAATGATGCTATAAATGTAGAATACATACTGAGTTGAAGTAGGGAAAATAAACAACTTAACTTGAGCACATATCCCAGCGTACGTTTTAAAATACGCTTGGGACACATTCCTCCAATAGCCTTGGAAGCGTTATTTCGAATTAAATTTTTCGAGTTGCAGCTCTACTTACTTAATGTAATTTAGATAGAATCAATTGTAGTGGATCATAAACGAGCGTTGCGGTGGATTTCGTTCGTTAACGAACAGTAGACTAGTTTGTTTTTTGGAATTGTGGTGCGATTTTTACGGTACCGCAAATGGATCTTTCAACGATGACACGATGCATCAAAACTGCGGTCGTCATTTTTCAGAACAAAGCACATTGTGCTCGATATTTCGCTTTGTGTCGTTCGCAGGTAAATGCCCGTAAAAGCTTCGAATGCCTGGATCGATAACCAACAGGGCTCGGTGTGGTACATTCCTCTCCTTCGAAACACTTAAAGAGTACCGCGTAACGAACTTTACATTTTCCACAAATCCAATGCAATTCCAAGGAGATCCCTACACGCGTTTTCAGTATTACGTGTATGTTCGAAACGATCCTATTCAAGCTTTGATTATTTTCTAAATCTTTTAATTAAAATATTCTCGTCACTTTGTTCTTATCTTCTTTTTTTATTCTTAGCGTACAGAGAATATGAATTACGTTACATAATTATTATGACGGTTTTAGTTATATTATTAATTATACAGGGATGGCAAAACATATTTTTATCATTTATTAATAATGTATTAATTTAATATTTTTCTTATAGAAGAACAACGAAATAAAATAAGTCAAATACCAATAAACACTTGTGGAATAAAGAATATTGATCGGTTCATCCGTGTATGCTAGGGGTTAAATTGAATAACAGTAATGTATCATTATGTCAAAAGAAAACCTATCTATATTTCATGACGGTTATAACAACGTAAGAAAATGTATTATTTCTTAATAAAAAGGGGGCATCTGCTTCAAGGCTGTCATATAAAACGAAGCATCGGGAACGTGGCGTGTATGACATCGTAGAAGCATTGGAAAAAAGATAAAACGCAGGAGTTGTGACCTGCGAAGTAACGACTTCTCGTTATGAATTTACTAGTTCCATGTTTACCCAAAATCCATGATTAAGTTTAAACTTCAGTAATAAACAATTTTTTGAAAAAATATCAAGTAACGTGTTCGAGCGATGAGGCCGATCTTCAGCTTTGAATATTAAACATTACATGAAACTTGTTTTCGTTGGATTGCATGTCACGTCTTCCTTGAATATATTTCAGGAATTAACGATATCCTGTTTGCGCAATTATAATGGAACGTTATTTTCAAGATTTTGAATATCTATTAATAATCATAATTTATAATATTATGGCAAATATATTATCGCGTATAACATATCTGTATACGCTTTCGTTTGTATAATTTAAAAATTGCTCTGAGAGTGGCATTGAAGCGTTCCAAGCTATTTTTCACGGCCAGACTTAATCTTTAGGAAGCGAAAGAAAAATCGAAGGTCTCACTGGTTGATAGGATCGTCTTCTTCTATCTGTTGTGCAAACGAGATAATATCAGAAGCTGTTCTATCATCGCACGGCAGTCGACTCGTTCGTCGGCCAGGAAATGAAGATACGTTCCGTGGAATGAATCCAATTAAATCCAGCGAATTGGAATTGCGAACGCGAACAAAAGGCAATAGGAAGCCCGCGTCGATTTTCGAATGCTACCGATAATTGGACAATAATGCCCCGGCTCGGGCGAAGATTGTCCCACGCCATCAACGATAATCGATACTCGCAGTTTTATCGGCCAACAACAGATTCGAATTGTCAGACACTGTGGTATCGCAGTCACCACTCGGATCCAAAGGACATTGGCTAGGATCGTTCCTTTGCTATTATTCCGAGCAAGGGTTAGGCGTGCATGCACGTTGGCATCCGAATCGTCGACGAGTTCACCACTCTCGAACACTCCATCCCTCCAGCAGTGGAATTTCATTTAGTCTGCGCGATAAAACCGAATAATGGAACGCGCAACCTTCGTTGAATTTTCCTCGGTTTACCAATAACAAAAGATATAATGCGGAGAATTCTTTATTTTATATCTTCTAAATTATCGTTCAATTTTATCAACGCTTATTTTGAACTGCTATGGTATATGTATTTTAACCGTAGCAATTTTTATCGAGAAAATTTCTTTGAACCATGTCTAATATTAAACGTGGGAATTTCCGTGGCGTGCGAATTTAAAATTTTATATGGTTCGCCCGATTATGGATTCGCCGAAAAGGTGGAAAACTTTACACGGTCCGACGGAGCCAAAGAAGAATGCTGCCGAGGAATGGGATATCAAGAACAGGGTGGGTTTAACACGCCGGAATGGAATGCTAATGGAAATCGATTCGTAAAACGTTCCATGGCGAACCAGTCACTGTATTAAACGAAATCCAAGGAACGGGCCTGAGTATTTTATATTCCTTGTCAATAAATCACGTTTCCTGATTTGTTATCTGACAATAATGGTAGTTGCATTTTAATACGATTCAACTTATTCTTTTTACTTCTCGAAATAATAAATATTTATGTAGATACCGTAGTACACGTAGTTTGCATGACATAAATGGTTTGTACATCAGGATTTGTAGATTCAGTCTCGGCAAACACGAGAGATCGCATTGCGGGAGTTGATCTGTGGTACTGTCACTTCCAATTATTTATTTGCACAAGTTTCCGTTAGCACACAGAATTTACATGATAAATGATTTGCATAAGTCAGGGCTTTGCACCTGACCCGAGAGAATTTGAGTTAGATACATAAAAGAGTTGATTGATCGGTCTATTCGTAAGAGATGATTGCGATTTATAGTATCACACGTTTCGTCTCCCTGTAGGCTATCACGTAAGAAGAGCAAAGTTTATAAACTCTACTTGCATATAATTAAGTGGCAGTTAAGCTCACGGTTTATAGCTTTATCCACAAGTTACGAGAGGATAGCAGGGTCTTAACCAATTAACTTGACCCTTTCTGGGTGAATTTAACATTAACTTCCCTTACATTATCCAATTAATGATTAAAACATTTTACATAAATAAAAAGAGTATATATATATATAATTCTAACGAATGGAACATTTCATACATTAGTAAAATTTAATTCAAATCAGGCAAACAACATTTTTTTGTGGAATTATAAAAATCCCTTAGTTCTAACATTCTTGAAAAGGTAATTTTTCACAACCACAATGGATCGGTGATTCATGTTTCACGAGGGACGCATACAGTGAATTTCCATCAATTTTTACTAACCCGTGAAGTGGTAGCAAGCTGGACAACGATCGAGGCCGCAAATCTGTACCATAATGGGGGCAAGCTTGTGATTAATGAGCCATAGTTGCAGAGATTCCTGGACTTCATCTTCATTAAACACGAACGTTCTCGTTCACCGATGACGATGATAACACCTGAATACCGGCGTTTGATCTATATACGTAGCGCAGCATATGACGAAACACGATATTAATGCTTTATGCAATTTTCCAAACAGTATTTGTGTTCGGCTATTAAGATAAGCCATTGAGGTAGAATGACCGTCACTCCAATAGATTATCACGGTTTAATAATTATCCTCTGGGATAATAGCCTCATTATTGTTTGTAATAATGTCCTCGTAAAGACGAACACGCGACGCCTTTTCT